>NC_090933.1:468772418-469075448 GCF_040938575.1 Ambystoma mexicanum
GTGCCGCACACTGCAACACATCCAGTGTACAATTAGACAGTGATTATAGGTAGATGTACACATCAATGGTTGGTCACTTCAACATGACAGGAAACAACTATCATGTTCCACATGCAAACATGCCCTAAAAATAAATTTCAGCAGGCCAATACTCCCTCGCCCTGAATGGTTTAATCATTCACATAACCAGGTAACTAAAGTGTCACAATGTGGGATGTAAACAATGACAGAAGCATGTCACATATGTGGCATTAGGGATGAAAAAAGCATATGAAAAATGGGATAATCTAAACAATCAGCCTGAATGAACACAGAAAAAATCAGAACAATGTTGTTGCAAGATGATAGTTCAAGTGCAACAGCAGTAATGTGGGGCTAATTGGCTACTGTGGGCAGAAGGGATACTGTCATACCCAAATCAAAGGCACGTGAATGTATTGGAGGAAGCACATGGGTGACACATAACAGTCAGGAGTACACACCCTCACCAGGCACTCAATCAGAACCCGTCACCCAAAAAACATACACATGGATTACATACACATGCATGGGCACTCACCGGACAATGTGTCGTAATCAGGTAGCTCTCCCACGCTTTGGATCTGTTCCTCTGTGACGAAGGTCCCAGCAACAGACTCATGTTCAGTGAGTTTGTTGTCCTCTGGTGGAGACCCACTGCCAGTCACCAGAGTAGCAGCATGATTTGAGGTCAGCTTGTTCTTTGCTCTGCGTTTCAGGTAATTCCACTGCTTGTAGCAATCATCAGCTGTGCGGCTCACAAATCCAAGGGCACTTATGCGGTCCACGATGGTCTGCCAGTGTGCCCTACGTTGAGAAGGTGTGGTCTTGCACCCTGCAGTCACCACCATTTCGCAGCTATGTGCCGACACATAGGTCACAAGTGCATCAAGTTTGGGGTCATTAAAGCTAGGCTTCCTTGACGTGCCGGACTGTGTAGACATGTCTGGGGTCTCAGCCTGTAGTGCCAGAGCACACTTCTTCCTCTTTTTCAAAGGTGGAGCAGAGCCTGAGTGGCTTGCGCCGTTCTGGTCAGTAGCGGCAGAAGCGCAAGTGGACTGGGTACTGGGAGTGTGCGAAGGCACAATGACCATAGGTCTTGGTTTGTCGGAATTGAAACAATATTATGCCTCCTATCGTAACAATTGTATGTGTATTGGCCTACTCCAAGTTGTCTAAACATCATATGCGAACAAACTCCACGGCACGGTCTTGACCTTAGAGAAAGTAATGTAAGTCGCCATCTTGGATTAAGCAGCCATTTTAAGTTCTCTTGTTATATGGAAGTCACCCTGAATATCAAAATGGAGGCCAAATGACATTCTGAGTAAGATTCTGGCCGTTGTGACCTCCGTACACATGAATAATTAATATGCCTACAGGCCACTTGTCGGGTGTCGCGAACTGAGACCTTGTCCTACCGTTGACCTATATGTAAATGTACAACTATATCAGTGAAATCAATCAAAATGCATATATCACAGGATTGACCTGGCAAGGAACCCATAGGCCGGGCTCATAGAATGGTTAACCCGCGAGAGGGTTGGCCAAGGGATGGACAAACTGTATAAAAGGCCCAAGTATTCCAATGTACGGTCTCTCTCACTAACGCATCGAACCCTCGTTGAAGTTCGTTATGTTACTCTGAGAGCCGAATAGCTATCCGTTTGTCAATTGACTTGGTAACTGTTGTAGCTTTTTAAATAAAGCATTTGTATGTTCTTTGTAACCTGTGTTGGTGTGTTTCTTTCTTCATATTATTCTTCTAATTCCTTCCTTCCTTCTTTCATATTATTTTTCTAATTCCACAGTTGGCGCCCGAACAGGGACCCTCAAGATTGATGCCGGATCCTTGAAGGTTGACGCTGGGCAGCGCTGCACGATGCGATCCTTGGACGATAGTCGTGTGGTCTGACACGCCATCTTGACGATGGTCCATTTTTGAGGCAGGCAGATTTGTCGAAACCACCACACACAAGGTAAAATTCGTTAGGTAAGTTCTTTGGTAAACTGTACGGTCCTCCTTAGGTTTGGTCAGGTGCAGTCATGACCCGACTCTTAATTTAACCCTGACAATTTGAATTTGGCGTATTGTATCTGCAGACACAATTATTGACCAGGTAACACCAATTTTTTGTGAAATGCCTGGGAAATTGTCTAGCTGCTTTAGGGCTCTGTTCCGCAGCGATCGACAATCTTTGGAATTTAGCCACCCGGCACCACAGGAGGGGTCGCCGGCATGTACTATGTACTGTAAGTATGGCATTGGAAGTATAGTATTTAATGATATTTGGCACAGACAAACCAGACATGCCTCCGATTTTCAGTGGCCAATCAATGGTAGTTTCGAGATCCCCCGTATTGAATACCTAGAATCGGTCTTGCTAAAAAAGAAGGCCAGACCTGCAGCATTCGATGTTTTGCAGAATTGGAAAAAAGAAGCGTTGCAGCAGCTTAAAAGTAGGGATAAACATGCACGCCGTCATAAAACAAATGCCGAAAAGGCGTTGTTATATGATAAGGAAAAACATTCGGAGTCAGTCAAAAATATGGATAGGGATTTCTCACTAGGTATCCAGAAAATGTATCCCTCTAAAGATTTCCATGCTTCTGAAGAATTTATTGAAAAATTGTTAAAACGAACGCAGACCTGGTGCCTCTGCGCCACCTCTGTATGATCCTCTCCCTGGGGCTCTGCCCATTCCTGTTGTTATTCCTGCTGTTATTCCTGTTCCCCCTGTACAACCTACTGTTCCTATTCCTCCAGTTGTTCCTCCACCTATCCTATCACCCCTTCCTCTTGCGCCGATAGTTGCACCCTCATTTAATTTGCCCACACCTTCGCTCCCGAGTGGTTCTGTATTGACTGAAGTTAATCAGGGTGCGGGGTCAAAGATTGTCACTCGAAACACTGTTTCTGCAGACAAGAAACGGGAATTATTTGCATGGGCTAAGCACTGTATGGAGAGAGGTGATCAAGTTAACGTTTTTTCCACATTATCAAATATGGGCAATTTTCCCGAGAAAAATGTTTTTATCGAAGGTTTGGGGACTCATTTATGTGTAATGTGGGGTAGATTACATAATGCGGATCTCCCACAAGGGGTGAGGGATCTAAATACTTTAGCACTTTCGAGGGACACAGAGGAGAAAGTACATGGTCATGTTGAGAGATTGTTTGAGTATAGGAGGGACTTTGAAAAATTACCGGATGAGGATGGTGAAGACGACAGTATGTATGTACAGAAACGGTTCCTTCCGTGTCGTAGATCAGCATCTGAGGAAGTACGAATTTGTACCAAAGATGCGATTCGATGGATCTCGGATTCATCGATGCCGCCGGACGAAGTATATGACACATATAGTCAGTATACAGTAGACATGCAGAGGAAGGTGATTCAGGTAATGGTACAGTACCTGCAGGATGAATGTGTAAGGAAGAAGGTTAGTTGTCCTATAGAGTTATTGGGTATTTGTAAGAGGGCTTTCTCGCCCGACACTTCTTCAGCTGCCTTAGCGCTCGACATGGCTTTGTTGCTTAGTAAGCGGTCAGAGTTACCTATATCTCAGTTGCCTATGAGAGAGGTTCCTCTGACATTTGTCCCAAAGGTTGAGATTCCCGCTAACGCTGGGACTGGTGCACCCGCTGTGGACATCCCTGCACATTATGTATCACAATTTGTTCACGTCCCGTTTTCACGACAGGAAGTGAACACTATTAGACAATCAATCCCCGATATTAGGAAAAACCCGACAGGATTCTACAAAGAGATAGAGTCTGTTTTGCAGTCCTCTGTGTTCACCTTAAGTGATGTTGACTTGCTATTCCCTGTACTCCTGCCCGTAGATTTATGGAAGCAGGTTCGAACAGTAGACGATGTGCCAGGGTTGGGAGATACGTGGGCTAATATGACTAGGTTTGATGGGGAAAGACCAGCTGGTGAGAAACAACCTCAGGTAATACTTACTTTGCCTGATAGAATTGTCGCAAAATTGAAAACCATAATTCCTGAGAAAAGAATTATTTGGGACAAGCTTACAGCCTGTGTTCAAGGAAAAACTGAAGGTGCCACCGAGTTCTTTAATAGATTCGAACAGGTATTCTCTGACTTCAGTGCACAGGACTTGGGCACAGAGTCTGGGAAAAGGTTGTTTGTGGACAAATTTGTACGTGGATTGTTGCCTGACATCCAGTCACAGATTATGTCCTCTGAGAGCGCTTGGCAGGCGAAATCCCAATCTGAAGTTTTGCACATGGCTCAGTATTATGAGAACCGTGTTAATAATGAAAAAGAGAAAATAGAGAAGAGGAAAGGAGATTTGAAGACTAAAGTATTGTCACAACAAATTGTTAGAAATCCCAGAGGAGGTATTTCACTGGCCAGAGGTCAGTATGTCCCAAAAGGAAACGCTCCTTTGTGTCCTGTGAATGTTAATCAATGTGCCTATTGCTGCCAGGAAGGTCATTGGCGAGCACAGTGCCCCGTCCTTCGCCAAAGGTTAAACAATGCATTTGGGAGTATGGGTAGACGACCTAGAGGTCGCCCCGGAGCGGGGGGCCCTGATAGAGGTCAGTTCTCGCAAGATCCTCAGCAACCTTTTTCACGGGAAAACCAGACTTCGAGTGTGGACACGAGAAACATATTTGATCACCCTTCTGCTGCCTACCTTTCTGAAGAGCTTCCTTCCGATGACATTTTATTTCATTAGGACTGCCCGAAGCAGGGTTTGGAACCTTCACCTATTCCCGTTAATCAGAAAGGTCCCTACATTGAATTGTTAGTGGGGAATAGGAAACATCAGTTTTTGATAGACACTGGAGCACAGAAGTGCTCCATTGATCATTCCCGGGTTCCAAACATTCCACTATCAGGGCAAACAAATGTTTCTGTAGGGTTTTCTGGCATACCAATTGCTTGCCCGGTTTCTTCGCCGGTGTCTGTTTCTTTGGGTCCCTTCACGGACCATTGTCCCTTCCGCCTTCTGACTTCGAACTGTGGAGAGAATTTGCTGGGGTTAAATTTGTTGAAGAAACTGAATGCAGTAATTCATTGTTCCTCTGACGGAGTGCGACTGACGGTTTCACCACAGCAACTTCCCAATTCTCAGTTTCTGACTCGACCATTGCCTCCTGAGTTTAGCGTTGTTCCAGAATGTTTGTGGGCGGTTGACGACAATGATGTCGGGGTGCTACAGATCGAACCCGTTAAAATAGTTTTGAAACATGGAGTTAAACTACCACGCATTCCGCAATATAAAATATCAGTTGAGGGCGAGCGTGCTTTGAAACGCATTGTCTCCGATTTTGTGCATCGAGGAGTGATTGAAGAGATTGCAGGTAGTTTATGTAACAGCCCGATTTTGCCTGTATACAAGAAAGGAGACAATGCAATCCCATACCGTTTCATAATTTATCTACGTGCTATTAACTAAGTTGTCGCCCCACAATTTCCAATTGTGCCTGATGTAACAACGATACTAACAATGATCCCTGCTACAGCTACGCACTTTAGTGTTGTGGATCTAAAGAATGCTTTCTTTAGTATTCCTATACACAAGGAGAGTAGATATTTGTTTGCGTTCACCTTGGGGGGTCGTTCGTTCACATTTACTCGTGCACCTCAAGGGTATACTGAAAGTCCAAGCATTTATAGTAGGGCTTTGAAAGAGCAGCTTGACACCCTCGAATTGCCACCTAGTTGTACATTGCTTCAGTATGTCGATGACTTACTTTTAGCTGCAGATTCTGAAAGTGCTTGTAAAGAAGGCACTGTATTGTTGCTTATTCATCTGGCTGAAAACGGTCATAAAGCTTCGCTCAAGAAATTTCAATATTGTTGTCAGGAGGTCACCTATTTAGGCTACCTCCTGTCAAAGGAGGGGAGAAGATTGACACCTGAAAGAATAAAACACATTTCTGGCATGTCTGTTCCAAATACACAGAAGGAAGTCAGAGCCTGGGAAAATAGGTATGGCTTCTTACTGTAGGTTGTGGATCCCGAACTTCTGACTAGTGATAAAACCGATGTTGGCTTTGACAAAGAAGGGCATTACTGTCCCGCTGCCATGGAAATCGGAACATCAATGAACATTTGAGCTTCTCAAAACTGCGTTATGCTCTGCACCGGTTCTGGGTACTCCAAATTATGACAAGGCCTTTGTGTTGTTTGTGCATGAATGTGATGGATGTGCTTTGGCTGTGTTAACACAGGAACACGGAGGGAAGAATAGGCCGTGCGGCTACTACTCTTCCACCCTCGATCCTGTCACATGCGCTTTGCCAAGATGTTTGCGAGCTGTCGCTGCTGCTGCTGCCGCGTCTGTAAAACAGAGTGAGGGAATGGTCCTAGGCCATGATTTAATTTTGATGGTACCTCACTCTGTAGATGTCCTATTGAATAAAACCCAAACGCAACACCTCACCTCTGCACGGCTGACAAGGTATGAATTAATTCTGTTTGCCCCTCACATTCAAATAAAGAGGTAATGTGTTCTTAATCCAGCTGAACTCCTACCTTTCCCGCAAAATACTGTTTGCGGGGACGAAGAATTACATAATTGCCTGTATACTACAGAACAGGAAACGAAGGGCAGGATAGACCTTATAGATACTCCTTTGGGCAATGCGGAAGGGGAGCTGTTTTGTGATGGCTCCTGCTTCAAACTCCCCGATGGTGCATCTACAGCTGCCTACGCAGTTACTACATTGAGTACGGTTGTTGAAACTAAGAGAATTCCGCATAACTCCGCGCAGGCCGCAGAGATTATAGTGTTGGCCCGAGCTTGTGAACTTTCCGAAGGGCATACAGTAAACATATATAATGATAGCCAGTACGCCTTTGGGGTGGCTCACAACTTTGGGAGGCTCTGGTCAGAAAGAGGGTTCTTAACCTCACATGGGACCAAGATTCAGCATGGTCCCCTGATAGTGCAATTGCTCTCGGCACTCTCGCTCCCTAGTCAGTTAGTGATCATGAAATGTGCAGCACATCGTAAGGTCATAGATGATGTGGGAAAGGGGAACGCTTTTGCAGACCAGATAGCCAGGCAAACGGCCACAGACCTTAGCGCAGACATGTACGCTCTAAGGGGAACAAAAGATGCCTATGTAATGGATGAGGGTATCGGGTCTGTGCGAGATATCCAAACTGATGCCACAATAGAAGAATCTAGAAAGTGGGCCGAAGGGATGGGGAAACTAGATGACGATGGGTGTTGGGTGGATACATCTGAAGGGAAATGGTTGCTCCCTGATTCATATGTGCTGGCGTTGGTTACGATGGCACACGGTCCTACGCATGTGTGTGCTCAGCAGATCACGAAAATGTTAGAACAAGTCTGGGTGAATGATAACATTTTGAAGATTGCACAGCGACATGTTCAGAATTATATGATTTGCTTACAGCACAATGTGGGGAAGTGGACAGTAACTCCAAGGGGTAGCTTTGGGCCCCCTTCTGTTCCCTTCGAGGTCATCCACTTTGATTTTATTGAGATGGAACAGTGTAACAATCTAAAATATGTTCTTGTGATTATTTGTGCCTTTAGTAAATGGGTTGAGGCTTTCCCCATAAAGGATGCTACTGCCATGACCACTGCAAAGACTATGGTAAAGGAATTCTTTCCACGATTTGGGCTACGTAGGGTAATTTGGTCAGACAACGGTCCCCATTTCGTTGCAGCAGTAATTTTGCAGATATGCACAGGTTACACATTGAAAAGCGATTTCACTCGGCTAGACATCCTCAAAGTGCTGGGTTGGTAGAGAGACATAACGGTATCCTAAAGAATAAGCTTGCCAAAACATGTGCCGGCACCAAACTGAAATGGCCAGATGCCTTACCTATTGTATTGTTAGCCATGCGTACCTCACCTCAAACTAAAACTGGGCTCTCTCCATTTGAGGTAGTGATGGGGAGACCTGCTAACATTTGGGGCCTTCCAAAGCCCAAAACCCTGAGGGAGGTCGAAAATGTATTGCTTGTAGACTACTGTAAGCAGTTGACTAAAAATCTGTATCTCATTTATCATCAGGTCCAATCAGCTTTACCTGTACGGTTTAGGGGCCCAGGACACAAAATTCAGCCTGGAAGTTGGGTCCTAGTGAAGGCCTACGAAAGGTCTTCCTGTCTCGCGCCTCGCTGGCGGGGACCCTACCAGTGCGGTTGGCTGGAAAGAAGCATTGGATCCACGCGACGCATGTCAAGAAACTTCCTCACCCGACGCCACACGTTACAGAAGAAGCAGAACCCCTCGCTGATGCTACAATCTCTGATCCTGCAGTAGCAAATAGCACTGTGAGTGTGTCAGAGAATTTCTCTGAGCCCGTGGAGCTTAGGAAACAGTCCATTTCGTCTCCACACTCTTTGAAAAGGTCACTTCCGGAAAACACTGTTGCAAGTTCTGCGACTTCCGTCGCCTCCGATCCGTTGCTTCCCTCAGGAAGTGACGTTACCCTATTTCCGGATCAAACAGTACTGGGTACCACCAGGTACGACCTTCGACGTAGAAAATAGAACTATGGCACAGGTTTTTCCGGTGCATCTGGAAAGAAAAAGTTATTGAGAGTTTTCCTCTTGCAAAAGGAAGTTTTTTTTTAAAGAAAAAAAAAAGGAAAAAATGGATTCTGCTGGCTAGGTTTGGGGAAGGACTAAGAAGTCGCGCGACCGTAGTATCGCCAGCAACGAACATTGGGGTCGTCGATTGAGAAACTACGATGTCTGCCACCTCCACCGCTGCTGCTCGCATTGGACTTGTAAATAAGGGGGTGACCAACTCGGACAACGAACAAAGTGCCTGGGCCCCGAAAACGTATTGCTGTGTTGTGTTAATAGTAATTGGAATTTGTATAATTACTGCTGTGGGACTTTGGTACTTCGAAGAAATTTACCCTCTGAAACCTCTACTGCCAATTGAGATTGTACCTACTGCTTTGACTCCCTCTGTACACCTTCATACTTTGTCACCTAGAGACTCCCAGCATAGACGAAAGTACCATAATAACACTTTAATGATAATAATGAATTCAACGCATGCCATTTTTAATAAGAGTAATTGCTGGATTTGCACCCATTTACCGCAACATGGGAACAAGGGGCTAGGATGGTATATTCACCCTTTGCCTTTAAAGACTGCTTGCTATGCCTCTCTTAGAGTATTATTCTTTGGCCGTTGGAATGATAGCATCTCAGGGAACATTGATTGAACTAATTTAAATGATTTTGAGAAACGTGAATTGACTCCCTTCGGATGCTCGCTTTTTGCAAATAGAAGTAAACCTAATGTTGCTTCTATTAGGCCATCTGATAAACTATCTCTTCCTTTTCAAACTCTAATGTCCTTTAAAATGGCTCTGATAGGCAATAAGGACGCTGTGCCTCCTTCCTACTCTATTAATCATAGCCCCGATTCAGTCCCCTTTTGTGTACAAAGAAATGGCACTCGGGCAATGGGAAACTTTGAAGGTTGCGTGAACATTGTAAAGTTGACCGGGGAGAACAGGCCTCTGTATGTGGGGGGGCCTGTCTTTTTCGTTTGCGGTAGTTCAGCATTTCCCTGGTTGCCCAAGGATTGGCAGGGAACCTGTTATTTAGGAATCCTGTTACCTGGGGTATTCATAGCTAGTACATTGGAAGTTTCTAAGGCTCGCCCACGACGGGACGAGATCGGAGATACCCCTGGGCAAGTATTGGGAGATATAGCAAAATCAGTTGTGCCATTTTGGGGACAGATAGCAAATTCTGAAAATATTAGGGGGCTAGCAAGGGTACTGGAGAGAACCATTAATCGGACCACGGATATACTCTACAATATGACACTAGAACAGAAAGCAATAAGATTGGTAGCACTCCAAAATCGGATGGCATTAGATGTCATCCTGGCAGAACGTGGTGGAGTATGCAAATAAGTGGGGTCCGCTTGCTGTGCTTTCGTACCAGATTCCTCACCGACAATTTTCAAAGCAATACAGAACTTGCACATCCTAAGTTCAGAAGTGCATGTTCCTGTGGGAGATTGGAGTATTAGTGCTTGGTTCTGGGATTCTCTACGATCCTGGGGTTGGAAGGTGCTTTCTGTTATACTGGTTATTTTGGGAATCCTGCTATTCCTTTGTTGCTGTTTCCAATGTCTACCTAGTATATGTGCAATGCTAGGGGGATGTTGTGCTCAGGCAGTGAGCACAATACGGCACAAAATGTATGCCCCAGATACAGCATCTAAAGAGCTTGTGTTACAAGAGGTTCTGATGAACGACCTAATGGCCATAGATATTACAGATAATGATTCAGGATGTATGGACGACAATGCATGGAGTTATTTACAAAGATATTAGAAATGATATTAGCACTTGGCATAGGCCAAAAGGAGGGTTTGTCGGAATTGAAACAATGTTATGCCTCCTATCGTAACAATTGTATGTGTATTGGCCTACGCCAAGTTGTCTAAACATCATATGCGAACAAACTCCACGGCAAGGTCTTGACCTTAGAGAAAGTAATGTAAGTCGCCATCTTGGATTAAGCCGCCATTTTGGGCTCTCTTGTTATATGGAAGTCACCCTGAATATCAAAATGGAGGCCGAATGACATTCTGAGTAAGATTCTGGCCGTTGTGACCTCCGTACACATGAATAATTATTATGCCTACAGGCCACTTGTCGGGGTCGCGAACTTAGACCTTGTCCTACCGTTGACCTATCTGTAAATGTACAACTATATCAGTGAAATCAATCGAAATGCATATATTACAGGATTGACCTGGCAAGGAACCCATACGCCTGGCTCATAGAATGGTTAACCCGCGAGAGATTTGGCCAAGGGCTGGACAAACTGTATAAAAGGCCCAAGTATTCCAATGTACGGTCTCTCTCACTAACGCATCGAACCCTCGTTGAAGTTCGTTATGTTACTCTGAGAGCCGAATAGCTATCCGTTTGTCAATTGACTTGGTAACTGTTGTAGCTTTTTAAATAAAGCATTTGTATGTTCTTTGTAACCTGTGTTGGTGTGTTTCTTTCTGGGCTTCCCGGCCTCATATTATTTTTCTGATTCCACAGGTTGGCAGGGGCAACGTCAGTTTGATGGTCCAGGACCGACACTGTCCCAGCTGGGAGACTCAGAGCTGGGGTGGATAGAGCTGCAGCTGCCCCTGCAGCCTCCCCACCCTGCCTACTTTGGGCAGCAGATGACATCGCTGCCCCAGATCCACGTAGACTTGTGACACCAACTTGCACCTGCAAGTCAGCCTGGGAGTCATCCTGTACCGGGTCAGGTGCCACAATGGGCTGGTACAACAAGGGCTGAGCTGGGATGGTGTCAGCCACGTTTTCCTCAACCATGGGGGGGGCATGGGTGTCCCTGGGTGGTCCTCCACACATGTGGGTCCAGGGGCACCCTGCAAATCCTGGCCAAGTCCCATACCGTGCCCACCATGCCCACCTTTTGGAGGTCGGCCACCTTTGCCTCCCTTACCGCTTGGTTGCCTCCCAACCATGGCACTGATGTTGTTGTGCGTATGGGAGTTGCAGTAAACAATTATCCTGGGCAATTGGGGGTGAAAAGGGTAGGGTGCTAGATGGAATTCATACCCTTGTGCTCTAGCAAGGCTGTCTGTGACCCCTGGGGGAAGATGATGGGTCACACAACGCACAGGTACCCCAAAAACAAAAAGTAACGTGCACGCAAACCCTCGTAGTCCACGTGCATGGAAGAATGAACCCACACTACGCTGTGGCACCCAGAAACACAAAAATAAGCGTACACGTGTTATACGCAGCCTACAATGACCTCTGAATGGGTACGCGACACTCGGGGCAAGCACAGTTAGTAAATGCGTGCACGACTCACCATCTGCCTGGATAAAGAACATAAAAAAAATGCGCGGGTGCGCATTGGCAACACCCCCGCCAGAAGAAGACTTGTATGCTGTCTGAGGAGACAGGACAAAAGAAGAAGTGAACGTTGTTTGAGGAAACAGGCCCAAAAAAAAAAATGAATGCTGTCAGAGGTAACAGGGAGTACGAACTTGAAACGCTGTGAAGTAATCGCGTGTGAACCGACAAGAAGTACAGAATTCACCCACTCGCTCTGCAACGAAAAGCACATACAAGGAAATGGGGTCCTACACGTACCTTTTAAAGTGGCCCACACGTACAGCGTCACTTACGCATGTACGCGCTAAAGCCCTTTCCTCCAATTACACGAGCTGACACTCGGACGTGCAGTTTTTGGACATGTACGATGAACATGCACCCGTGTTGATGGAAACGCCTGCGTACGTCACGTCACTTACGTGCGTAGGCCCTTTCCTTGGATTACACGCATTCACACGCAGACGTGCAGTTTTTTCACACGCGCTGAACCACTATGCCCACGTCACGAGGGAAACGCCCGCGCGCGTAATGTCATAGAAGCGCTTACGCGCTAACGGCCTTTGGTCCAATGAAATCGCGTACGTGTGCTGACGCTTTTATGCGCTAATGGCCTTTCCTCCAATTACACGCTGACATGCAATTCTTTCACGTGCCAAATCACTCTGTATCAAGCTGGCCAGGCAACAACACACAGAAGACCACGCTCCTGCCCAGAAGGCCGAATTACTGCCCCCCAGAGCCCCGAGCACGCTTCCACCTGCCATCTGCTGCTGCCTGACTGCCTGCTGCCCACGTGCCCTGCTATTTGCTGCCTGCACATCAGCCAGGGGTGCAGTTGTTGTGACCACCCCTGCTGGAAACGAAGACTCCCAACTGGGATACCATCGCTCCACAGCCCAGCCCCAGGACCCAGTTGCCCACCCACTCCTGCCTCTGGGGTTGCCATGTCTGGCACAACACCATCTGGTACCACTGGCAACCCCCAGCCAGAGAGGAAGAGGGCCACCAGCTTTACTGCCAGGGAAGTTGGTGTCCTGGTGGAGCAAGTCCTGGGGCAGTATGATGCCCTCTTTGGATGTTCGCGTGCTGACTATGAAGGACGGACCAGGATCTGGATGGACATCGTGACTGCCATCAACGCGGTGGGGGTGGCAGTCTGCGACTTACAACATGTCAAGAAGCGATGGGAGGACTTCAGGTCCAGGACCCTCAACAAGGCCCGGCGCCTCTTGAAGGCAGTGGATGCCAAGGGGCGCCGGGGCCACCTGTCCGACCACCAAATGAGGGTCCTGGAACGCATACGCCCAGCGCTCCACGTCCAGGTCCTTGAGAGGCAGACCCATCTGGAGTCGAGCGGTAAGTGTACATGCATACTGATTGGACGCTGTGCTTGTCGTTTTGTGCCAGCAGTGTGCAGGTCGCACATGTGTTTTTGTAGGGCCATGAAGGGATGTGTATATACAGGGGCGTGAGGCTGACACATGTGAGTCCTCTCAGGTGTGAGACACATCGATGGTGTATGTGTTGGTAAGCATGCAGGCCAAATGAAGATGTGGGAGCACACATGTTTGAATTTCTGTGTATGTACGTTGGCATGGTTGTGGTGTCACACATGGATGGTGGTTCCAGCTGCATGTATCTGCACTGTGTACATGTGCATGTGTGTGTATTTGACAAGTGTGCAACTGTGATGCAACATGGATGCATGTGACACTGATATGTAGAAGGCTGAATGCCAGATGTGACATGGATGGCGATCCCATCACTGCGACAGTTGGTGGAGATGTACACATGTGTGTAAGTGTGGTGGCGTGCGTGCATGTCTTGTGCACTCCCTGTGTTTCATGTGATGTAAGGCTCACCTTCGGCTGCTCATGCTGTTGTATGTGTATGGATGGTGCTGCCTTGTGCAATATTGCTGTGGAATTGCTCATGTGTGTGAGTTGAAACGACATGTGTGTTGGGGATTGTGATGCCATATCTGAAGTGTGACACTGCCACTCATGTGCAACTGTCATGTGTATATCAGTCCATTGTACAGTGCCCTGAAGCCTGTGTCCTATCTCTCCCTGTCTGCAGCGTCAACTGATGAAGAGGGCGGAGAGGGTGCTGTGGAGCAATGCGGAAGGGATCGCACCACCAGCCGGAGACGCAAGGCCCGGCTCCCCTCCCAGGTTGTCATCTAGCAGGGAGTGAGGAGTCCGGTGCCGCGTCCCAGGCCGCATCTGCCAAGGGTAGGTCCAAGAGGCGGAGGTCGGAGTTGGACTACTCGGCAGCCGAAGGGGCAGCTGAGACCCGACAGGGTCCGAAGTAGAAAGATGGCACGGAGTCATCCAGGTTGGTGGAGGGTTTGGTGGAGGAGGAGGCCGTGGAAGGGACAGACACGGGGTCTGGAGGTGGGGATTCCACTGGTGCTAGTGGTGCAGTGCAGGGGCAGGGACAGAAGGCAGCACAGGCCACCGCGGAGGTGCCAGTGTGTAATCCTCTCCCCGATCCTGTGACTGCATCATCCTGCACCAGCAGGGATGCCTACATCCAGACCCTTTTTCAGGGAGGGGATCCACTTACAACAACTGGCCTTCCTCTCCCTGCGGACTTAGCTATCCGGGACCGGGTTGAGCCTGTCCTGAGTGGGATGGCGTTGCGTCAACGGGGCATGTGAGGTGACCTGCAGTGTTATTGTGAGGACACTGCACGTCATCTCGAATGCCTCGTTGACCGCGTTGACCGACTGGGACGGGTCACCAAGGCCGTATTCCTCTGTTTGCTGGACCTTGTTCCGACTCCCTCCTCACCTGAACCCCCTATGCACCAGTCTTCCTCCATGCCATCTTCCCACTCATGTATCACCTGGGTACCCTGTGGAGCTGCCTCTGACCCTGCGGCCAGTCTGGTGGAGGACACATCCCTGCCACAGTCGGGAGTCGGACGTCCAGCAGGGGTGGCCACCTCAACAACTGCACCCCACCCCAGAGGAGGATGTGCAGGCAGCAGGGGCACAGGCACAGGCACAGCAGCAGCAGCAGCAACAAGGTGGGAGCCATGATGGCTCGGGGCCTTCAACATCCGAGGGGCTGGCATCGGCCAGAGGGCAGGAGGACCCAGGATTGGAAGTGTCTTCCGTGTGGCAGCGGTTGTGCCATCCCATAGATGCGGAGCGGCAGCGGGCGGAAGAGGCACGGCTCACGATGGTCAGGGCGGAGAACTCCATGCAGAGGGCTCTGAGGCGGGCCGAGTCCCTCGAGGCAATTTGCAGGGAGTTGGAGGTGAACATGTCATCATCCCTGCGAACCCTCGGGGCCATGGAAGAGGACCGCCTCCGAGACATCGAGCGGGAGTTCGATGCTGCCCTGGCCTGGGACATCGAAAAAAGTGAGCCTTCGGACTAGCCCGCTGCCATTGACATTTGTATATATTTTTTTTATTAGGTATTTTCTTAGGTAGGTTTCATTTCTTTCGTTGGGCTCATGGACCCTTGACAATGGATTGTACATAGTTGGACAATGGATTATTTTGAATTTTTTCTTTTGATTTCAGCATGGATCAATGGATTTTTATTTTTACGTTTTGACTATTTTTCTCTAGGATTACTTTGGATTGGTTGTACTTTTCATTTACTCATCTTTTGCACATGCTTTTCATTTCATGTTTACTATTTTGTTATGCTTTCATTTCATTGCTTTATTTTTGTACATAATACATTTTCATATTTTAGTTCCATATGTGGGATTCGCTAATTGGGTTAATGCATGTGAACATGTGGGTTTACACAATCAATGACAACCAGTGTGTGTGTGTGTGATAGACATGTGTTGATGTACATACATGCCATTTGGGTTGTTTCATGTAATGGGCATTTGAATGTGGGGTGTATGTTATGCGTGGTTGGTTATTTCGGCAGGGGTGGGGTGCCATGGGATTTTATTGGCCACGAGGGCCATGATTGTGGGTCATGTTGAATGTTGAGGGCGGAAAGGAGTGGGGGCCTGCTGGCAGGTGCCCCTCACTGCTGAGGGATGGGGGTGCTGGAGGACATGAGTGGGGGCCTGCTGGCAGGTGCCCCTCACTGATGGGGGGGTGGGGGTGCTGGGGGACATGAGTGGGGCATGAGTGGGGGCCTGCTGGCTGCTGCCCCTCACTGCTGGGGGGTGGGGGTGCTGGGGGACATGAGTGGGGGCCTGCTGGCAGGTGCCCCTCACTGATGGGGTGTGGGGGTGCTGGGGGACATGAGTGGGACATGAGTGGGGGCCTGATGGCTGGTGCCCGCACTGCTGGGGGGTGGGGGTGCTGGGGGACATGAGTGGGACATGAGTGGGGGCCTGCTGGCAGGTGCCCCTCACTGATGGGGGTGGGGGTGCTGGGGGACATGAGTGGGGACCTGCTGGCAGGTGCCCCTCACTGCTGGGGGGTGGGGGTGCAGGGGGACATAAGTGGGGGCCTGCTGGCAGGTGCCCCTCACTGCTGGGCGGTGGGGGTGCTGGGGGACATGAGTGGGGGCCTGCTGGCAGGTGCCCCTCACTGATGGGGGTGAGGTGCAAGGGGACATGAGTGGGACATGAGTGGGCGCCTGCTGGCAGGTGCCCAGCACTGCTGGGGGGTGGGGGTGCTGGGGGACATGAGTGGGACATGAGTGGGGGCCTGCTGGCAGGTGCCCCTCACTGATGGGGGTGGGGGTGCTGGGGGACATGAGTGGGACATGAGTGGGGGCCTGCTGGCAGGTGTCCCTCACTGATGGGGTGTGGGGGTGCAGGGGGACATGAGTGGGGGCCTGCTGGCAGGTGCGCCATGTACGGGATTTGTGCGCTGTGCATGGCGCACGGGGAGGGGTTGGGGGCATAAATGGCGCTGCTGCAGGGTCGCTGCGCCACTCTGTGCCACGGCTGGTTTTGGAGGCTAAAATCCATGAATACGCTGTGCGCAGAAATGGATTTTAGCGCACCTTGCTGGCGCAGAAAGTCGCACGCGCACACTGTGCCCCAGCTGCGTGCGCCACTTGTGCACTGAATTCTTTGAATTACCCTGTCAATGTGTTCACAGGTTCAACTCACTACAGTAGCATGCTGTTTTCTGTCGATCTAATCCACACATAAAAGTGGAACAAAATGGATTATTGGTTGACTGAGGGTGGTCTGATTGAAATAATTTACAATATTGCACTTCTACAGTAAGAGTCCTAAACCAGCATTGGTCGCACAGGATGTGTACATTTGGAGATATATTTGAATTCTGCCTTATGATGGCATTTTCAAATGCAACCAGTTACCCTTTGCCAAACATGTCACACCCAAAACTGTGCACCACGTTATACGTACCCACTTTCTGGTAATGCCCTGCAGAGTAATATCCCTCTCATTAATATCAGTTACTCCCAACATGATATCACCTACAATGTTCCCTTTCAGACCCAAACAACACATCCCAGGATGCTTGCATCCAATGCTTTTTCTTTAGTGTGTCCAATCAACTTGCACAGTACACATAAGGTCATGGCATCAGAGCTTGAATGATGGCTTTGTTAAATGACTGAAGTACAGTAACAAAAGGAGATAATCCGTATTGAGGCAGAATATGCATGTAAACGAACTTCCCTGTTGAATGACAAGGAGTTATGTGTTACGGTTACCTCTACTGGTAAATGCACAGGCACCTTCTTGGCACGTTCTTGGGATTTCGAGGCTTCTGATCAACACCCCCCTTCCGATACAAGTGCAGGTAATACAGGGTAGGGCTGAATAGAGCACAGCAGTTAGTCACACATTCGGGCAGATAGTTTGTTTCCAAGCATACCACGAGAGTTGACTGAGCCATCATATATAATTACCATCTACTGAAGAATTCTGTCCGAAAAAATAGTGTGTATATGGACTTAACTCATTACTATTAAATGCTGTTTTCAGCTGATAGATTGGGCAAATCAAGTTGGGGTGAAAAACGATAGGTTAACCAAAGTTGGCTGAACCAAGGAAATTCTTCAAATTATAGCTCACACTAATGTCATTCTAATGTATTGGTCCCATAATACAATCTTTGGTCTTGTAGAAGGCATCAATCTGGGGACATAATTGAATGCTGTGTAATGATGACATGGATGGGACTCAACCAGTTTTCCTCAATCAACATTCCTGATTGAAAATATGTGGCAAGTTGTAAGAACCTGCTGTCCAGTGCGTGTTTACTGATGATGATGACAAGGCTTCAGGTGGACGCTTTGGTAAATTGAACAGATTCTAAAATATGAAACAAAGCAAAGTATCAGTGAGGCATACCTATATCCTGCAAAAGAACACCCAAAGCCACCCAGGCTAAGATGGACCATTAACAATGAATGGACATAGTAAAACAAAAGTCTGCTTGTTATTAACAGTAATGCAGAAGGAGCCCCACAATAATCCATCCCAAAACCAAATTCCACATCATTGATGCTTGCTTCCAATCCTTTTATTTTTTGTTAACAATGTCCAATTAACTGGCCTGGTCTCCACAACGTCATGTCATCATCGTGTAGCCTTTGTCATATTAGTGAAATAAAAATAAACAGACATCATCAGTATCTAACCGCTTGGTGAGGGCGTAACCTTTTGTTCACTAATGCTCTGGTTATGACACGCATCTCAATATGTATGTGTTTTTAAAATGGTATCACTGTGTGTATTTTGAAAAGAGAATTCATGTTCAGGCAGTTGGACCCCCATTAAATGACAAGGTGAGTCCTCGTGGTGAAAGGATAGACAGTTTCTCAAATATTGGTCATGTATAAACAATCTTTTGAGGCCAAAATAGTGGTGACACATGTCTGAGATATGGACATGACGTATGTTAAGAAAGAGTGATATGTCCAAATGTCACTCTCAAGTATGGTACAAATTAGCATGGATAGTTGTGAGAATTTCCAAATGGTGGGATAACACAACCAATAAGAATACATAGTTGGTGCTTATGGTTGCTGTATGGAATGTACGATGTAAAGGGGAGGATTGATATACTTATTAGTAGGACATGTTGGTCACTCAGGTGCAAGTCTGGAGTGGCAGGTTTCAAGGGACCATGTATTTCTAAATAGTAACTGAACACATGCTAGGTTCAATCTGTTTGGTGATAGCTTGGTGCAATTTCTGGTACAATGCCTTGAGGCCATGACTGTGCAACACTGCAGTAATTCTTCTATGTCAACCTCTTTTCTTGGGCTAACCATTTCTTAGACTCCTGTGACTGTAGATGATGGGGATAAAACAACATACAGACACTGCTTCCTATGGATTTTCTTCGGTTTGGGAAGATTCGCAAATGACAACAATGTGGACCTAGGTCAAAACAAATTTGGTGCGGGTTTGCACACCCTTAATCTAGTACATAGACTAGAAAGACATTCAATGTGAAGCGTTTAAATCTCTTGTAAACAGACTTCTATTTTAATCTTGAAGTTCCAAATTATACTCCAAACAATTCTTAGTTTTTCATAAAACTCCAGTTGTATTATTAGTGGCAATTTTTCTGGATTGCAAAGCGCAGCCTTTGCCAAAAAAACTACAAATGCTAATGCGTTTCGGACCCTTGGTACATCTTCAGGGCCAGTAGCTCTGGCGAGGGAGTTAATGCACATCTTGTTAAAATCCGAACAGATTGACAGTGAATGGATCCAATTTTGTCAGAAGCAACTCAGCCTTTCATCTTTACCATGGTGCAAACCGCAACAATCCACACTGCTGTAGACCGCTTCTTCCGCAAAAGAGTAACAACAAGCAACTCTTTCTTACCCATAACATAGCAGTGGAGGGCTATTCAATTCACAAAGAAGTTACTATATTTACCTCTGAAGTTACTACGAATATCTCCATGTTAGTTCTGATTTACCAAAGTAAGTCAGGAGTAACTTCTATGCAAATTAAATATGCCAAGAGTACTCAGAGTTACTCATCTTTGTGAATCAACCCTTCTTTTTCTAGTTGACAGTGTAGCTTCACACTTGGGTAAAAAGGAACAGAAGGGTCAGATTAATCTATCTTGGGGTTACTTAAACACATGCTGGGAGTTCTTTCAAGCCACAAACCAGATGATTTCTAGTGTCTGTGAAATTAAATTCTGATTGAAAATTCACATTTGACATCACAACATTGTGGAACTGTGCATATCTTTTTCACATATTCCTCAAACAAAAAACGACAGAAGCCATTAATGGATCAGTGAAGGAAACAATCAGTCTCAAATGTGACTGAGATGACACAAAGAAGTGTCTTCATTAACACTCTGAAAAGCATGAAAACCTTGCCTACACCAATCGAAGAAGAGCATCCCACCATGAGGTGGAAGCAAACGCCCAACAAACATAGGATCTATTGCACAAATTATGGCAACTACAGCATGTACCAGCGCTCCTCCACAAATATACCAGAAAACAAAATGCCCCTTCTCAAATGCCCATTCATGGGCAATGGCACCTCATCATCAAACTTTCGTCGTTTGATGGACTGCACTGCAGAGGGAAAATAATACGCTGAAAGTGTAAAGAACAAACATGATTGACAGTCGATCCCCTGAATGCACTCCTATACATTCCATGAATAATCTGTGTCTTCATAGTATCAGCCACAGATATGCAATCCATTCAGTGTGAAAATAGAAAGGAATGCCATTTGCCATAAAGTAATGGGATTGCTAACGCTGCAGACCAATCAAATGTATTGTATTGTATGGTTCTGTATTCGTAATTAATATAGCACCCTTTCCCCATGTGTATGGCCTCAATGTATTATGTGGTTGGAACACGCTCGGTGACCACAGTCCATGTGTAGGAGGTTCTAAGTGTGTAAATTAAAAGACACATGCATGCATTTTTGCCGGGTTAGGACTTAGGTGGACTGGCTAGACTCCAGTAATCAGCCTCGAGGCCAGGCATGTGGGTGAGTGCTGTGGGTGGCATTTTAAGTTGCATGGATGGGTGGCTGGTCCTGTGGCCTGTGTCCACCAACGTGTTGTAAAGTATATGTACCATATGCTTGGATGGAGTCCGTCTGCGGTGCTCTTTTTTCTTGGTCCATTGCGATTGGCTGGTCTCGCTATTCGTGATCTCCCTGGAACAAATATCTTGGCAATGGGAGAAGGGCTCGGAGGGATAGGGACGGGGGGTAGGGTGAGGGGAGGATGATGGTGATATATAAATACTGGATAGTACCAACAAGTAATGTGCCTACTGGGGCATGCTCACCCATGTGGAAAATCACTCAAAACATCATGCAGCTGTGCCAACGCCCAAGCCCTCATCTACATTGGAGCCATTCCATATTCTAAGGGGAACTTCCCAATTCAGCTTATCCATACTTTATGCATGCTCATTTAGGCACTAATCACACGTCTTCAAAATGAAAATAAAAAACAATTACCAAATAATGACCATAAAACAACAGTATCATGGACAGCCAATGCATCCGGAGATCCAGTCACATGTTATGTGAGTCAAATAGAAACCTTGCCACATCCCGCACACATTTTGCTATCCTGAGCCATTTAACTGTGCTTGGAGGATAGCTCAGGAGCAACACACTGGTCTTGCATGCAAGACAAGGCAGAGCAACAAAGGCTCGAATCTTGGTGCCAAGTTTAGAGACTGGACTCTGCCTGCCTGTCACTTAAGGGGTTAAACACAAACCGCCAGGGACTGCCAGCAAAGACCCTCAGAGAGCACAGACACTATGGCATGTAAACAACTCCGCAATACTGTCGAAGCCATCTTAGAAATTATGAAGTCCCACGCACTGTAGATGTGTGTGGTGGATCATTATGAACATGTGCTTTAGTCCTGTTGACGGTTCCGGGCTCTGGATTGTATGTGCGGGAGGTGATGTTTGGGGTTTGTCTTATTCATTGTCAGTTACATTTGCTGCATTGGCACAGTCACTCTGAGCTGTGGGTGTGGTTATGTACATCACGTGGTATTTCAGGACTCTAAACCTCTCTATGTTTGTCAACTACTATATGATCGAATTTAGACTTCTGTGTTTCCCGATATCGTAATCATTTGAAATGACTTAAGAATCTGACACAGATTCATGGATTCAGTGTTCTCACATTTTAACGATGATGGGTTTCCTCATTTGGCCCCCACAAGCTATCCAATGAGCTCTTGCAGATATAAATGCTTGGCTAGGGGCAAGAGATACAGTAAATTCGAAAATTGCAGTGTTTCTATCCCCTGTTCATTCCCCTTTTTCCACTGTCATCATACTTCTGCCCCCCTTGCAGCATTTAGGCATCCAATTTATGCCAGTTCCATTGGGCACTTCAAAGAATCCTCATTCTTCCTTTTATTTTTCCTTCACCTCCTCTCATAGACCTCCCGGAGAAGGACCCCCTACAGAGTTTCAGCAACATTTCTGAAACTGAAGATATCCACCACCCACCAAGTAAGTGGTAGATGAGTCTTTTCTACCTGTCCGATCGACATGCATCAACCACACAGCAAATACACCCTGCACTGCTCATTCTCTTCTTGCTAACCAAAAACAACCCATTTGTGTAGGCAAAACAGCGCCAAGAGACAATTAAAATGCAACCTCTATACAATCCATTAATATAACATAACCTTCACTTCCTTCTCCATTAAATGTAGCTCCACTGGCACGCCCACCATCTTGCCACCGACTGTCATGGTGTGTGGTGTCCTTTACCTTTGGTGCCTGTATTATTTGCCCGGGTATTTTCATGCTGTGGATCGCTTATCATGTGTCTCCCGCGGCATGAGTGTTACATTTGTTAGTCCCATAAAATTGTCATTTAAACAACATAATGTACAGCATTATGCTTGCGGATTATATATATTAGCCTTTTTGCCCAAACATTTCCTTTGTTAGATAAAATAAGTAAAGGTTTGATCATCTATTGTTTATCTGCCTTTGACTTATTTTCTGCATTTAAATGTGACTTTGACATCAAGAGAAGTAGCTTGGTATTTGAGTTTGGAATGATTTTTGTTTTAGTAACACAAAATCGTTCCTCTTATTGGCAGCAAAGTTATTATGCGATCTCCTCAAATTAGCATCCAGAGCACTGAACATAATTGCTAGCAGGTATGGGGCTTAATAACAAGACAGACATAATGATACCATCTTTTGTTTAGCCTGGCAGATAAGAGAGCAGGTAACTGTAAGGGACACATATTTCATTGATATAAGATTATTTGCTGCAGAAGGGCTCTGAGCATCTAATCAAAGCGTAGGCCATTCTCATTTAACTCGCCATGAACCTGGGCCTGCTAACACCGGGAGCCATCGTTTCCGCTGGCAACAATCATGATCCTATTGTGTCTATCTGCTTTGGGGGAGGCAGGGCAGGGTCGTCCATTTTGCACGCCACAGTTTTACATTTTAATTCTATCTTTGTACCTAATCACTGCGCCGTTGGCTCTGTGGCAGAACGAAACAGCCTCCTTTTGATTGCATGACTCTACTTGAATCACTTTTGGAAGGGCATCAAAGTGCTGTACATATTGCGCTTCCCTGCACTCTAACAGTACATTAGCAGTAGCCATATGAAGAAGCGCGCCATTTCTTTGTTAAAGCCGTTTGTGCAGAAAAGCAAGGCTTCTAGAGCATTATCAACTTGGTGCTCAAGTCGGTCTTTCTTTCATTTATGCTTTTTTTTTAAATGTATTTTTCAACCCTTGCCTTGACAAATCCATGTCCACAGGACGAAGAAATAATAGGAAAACATAAGCCCACATCACAACGAAGTTGTAGTTTGTTTTCGCAAATAAAAACAAACATTGGCAATGCCAACCGTTTGAGCTTCAGTGAAGGCATGGGAAATGCACTTGCCAGGCACTGCCTTAGTGTTTTTTAATTGCCCATTGATGGTAGCAGGAGCGCAATGGTGCCAGCACCTGCCATCTAATAGCAGTCCCTGGCAAATGCCAAATACTATTGGCTTTTCCAATGCTTGCTTTTAACAGGACCTCAGCGAAGGACACATAGAGTGCTTATAAATCAAGAGGCCAAAGGCATATCTGGTTAAGACATTTTTTGTACACCCCCAGCTCATTTGCAGTTCCAATTAAGTCAGTAACTCTCAGAAGACTGCTTTGAAAAACACTGGCAGGCACTTTGCGTGCACGGTTTGGTTGGAAGGCTTGCTTAAAGCAAGCTCAAAGAGTTCCAGTGAGGAAGTGTTTTGGGGCAGTGAGGGGCAGAAACTTGGTGGGAATTGCCATAGGGATTAGCATGGCAATGGCCAGTCAATGGGTGGGCAAATAACCAAACAATACATACACGATGTGTGTCACTACTCAAATGTCTTTTCTCCCTTTTTGTACTCTAATTCAATAGTTTTGGCTTATACGCACCACCTGATAGCCCAAACAAACAAGACGTGATATATGGATTTCAGGATAATATCAGTGAGGGTGTCTGAGGATTCCACAGTAAGAAACATACTAGAAATTTACTGCAAAATGCCACTCACAAAATTGCCTACATTCAAATTCAGGACTACCTGGAAGTAAACCACCTCCTAGGATCCCGCCAGTCCGGATTTCGCCCTCAGCATGGCACAGAAACAGCATTAATAGACCTCAAGACTCAAATTGATGAGCTGAAGGACGATGGGAAAACAGCTATGCTACTCCTCCTTGACCTTTCGGCGGCCTTCGACCTGGTGGATCATGCAGTCCTTTGCAAACACCTTGAGTCGGATGCCCATTTCTCAAGTGATGCTATAACTTGGGTCCAGTCCTTCCTAGCAAACTGGATAATGAGAGTCTTCATCCCCTTAGCCTCTTCTGATCCTATCCAAATTTCCTGCGGCATGCCACAGGGATCCTGTGTCTCACCCACCATGTATAACATCTTTATCAATCCCCTCTTTGACAAATTGGACATATTGGGTGTCATCTACACAAACTATGCAGATGACACCCAGATCCTCATTCCCCTATCGGGCAATTTTGTCGAGGATACGGCCTTGGTAAATAAGATATACCACCTCATTCAGGCATGGATGGCATCCCATGGCCTCTGCCTGAACGATGAAAAAAATGAAATACTGATCCTGGGATCAGAGGCGAATCTAAAAAATCTTAGCTCCAGCTACGCCTCCTTCAACATTGACGGCAACACAATTAAGGTGATGCCCGTAGTAAAAACTTTAGGTTTCTACCTTAACACCACCCTTACACTCAAGAAACAAGTCAACTCCCTAGCATCCTCGACTGCATATACCTGTAAACTTATTAGAGCCTACAGACCATTCATTTCCGAAACCAGTTGCACCACTCTCGCTAATGCATTAATAATGTCCAATTTGGACTACTGCAACACCCTGTACTTAGGTGCTAATAAATACATACTAGATACAATTCAAAGATTACAAAATAACGCCCTAAGAGTAGCCCTAAATATTCCTAACAGAGAGCAAATCTCCAACTTCAGAGAGATTTCCGTTGGCTAAAAATTAACGAAAGGATTCTTCTCCAAGCAGTATCACTCACTTCCAAGTGACTGAGTAATATAGCACGCCTATATCTTACAGAAAGAATGAATAAGAGAACTTCATCACATCCTACTAGATCAGCCAATGCTGACCTTCTAGAGATCCCCAGGTTCAAACTAACCAAAGCAGGTGGCTCCAGCTTCCCGGTCAAAGTGGCCAAATCTTGGAATGCACTCCCACCTGCCCTGAGAAATGAAAAACCTTACCTAAATTTCAGACATAAAATGCTAAACTGGATACGAATAAATGACCACTGACTCCACTCCGACACAGACCTCTTTCCGGCTCAGGAATACCCTATCTCTGCTTATTACAATTTGCTAATTAACCTTAGCACCACTGTTTTCACCATAACTGTCATATGGTAATCCTGGCCTATTGCTTTAATGCAATTCTGTATCTATTGTACTTGTGACCACACTGTGTGACCTATATTACCTATGTATCACTGTAACCCGCATGCAGGAACTAAGGTCTTTTTCGATGTTGTAATTATTGTGCCTGTTGTAACTAAGCCTTAAGTATACTTGTCTCTGCTGTACCCAGGTACCTAAGGGTTCGGTGCACATTACCAAATAAATAAACAAACAAACAAAAATTGGCATTCTTGATTTCTGATGTAATGCCGTGTATATATTATCTTTGTAAATTGTGCACTGTATTTATATGCATTTTTGTATTGTAAACTTAAAGTCGTGTCTATATGAAATATGTTAAATGTTCATATAATTATTTACAATGGTCTGAGAGTCAAAGTATATTTCCCTCGACATTCGACAATTTTAATTCTAGCATTAAAAGTGTTAGCTCTCTTGCAGCAGTCTGAAAGTGGACCCTTCTGTTAATCATCTACTCTGCGATGTAGAAAGAGCTCATCCTGGTGAAAGCTCTGTTGGAATGCTGCACATTTTGCCTATTCGGATGCTGCTTTTAAGATCTGCTGTTCCCATGTCATTTTGTACATTGATGAACTTCCATTTTAGTGCTGCATTGTAGTGTGGTTAAAAACTCTAAACAGATGCAGCCAATCCATAACAAATCACTGCTAATTTTATTTCATGAGGTCAATGCATCTTGACTCTGTGATGGCTGTAATCAGTGTGCTTTTTCATCGTGTGTCGCAACTGTCAGCATTTGTATGTATTGATGCACTTTTGTGAAGTAAATAATGCGTAAAGCACTATTTCTGAAACATTTAAACATTAGAATGGCAGGTTTATTCTCACACAACTGAAATAGACGGAGAGAGTGGGCACCAGTGGTTGTTATGAAAATAAAACTGTTCAAGCAGAAGATAGAGGTTGGATTTCTGACAAGACAAGAGCATTCCTGACAGTACAACATCCTAGAACCCTGATTGTGTATACCGTTCCTAATGGATAAACCACCAGGGGTACACCATAGTGTCAGTAACATACAGTATTTTACAACCTCTTCATACATCAATGATTTTCTGCAACCTTTGATTCAACACTGGCACTTACATAAAAGATACAACACACTTCTTGAAAGGGGCACTACAGGTTTACCCCACGGAAAATACTTTTCACTATTGACATATGTACTTCATACACCGTTATCCATCACAATCTTGGACAAGAAGCTGTAGAATGGTTACTACTACAATCGGACGATCTCAAAGCATTTAAAGAATTTCTCATGCCCTTTTTGGAATTCCTTGCACTCAGCTCCTCCTTAATATACAAGGATAGATACTATCCACAAGTATCAGGAACTTCCATGGGGGCCAACATGGCCCCCACTATGCAAACACGTTCATGTACACATTTGAAAAAGATGTTATCTTGAACCACGAAGTTTGGCATAATCGCATAAAGTACTGGAGGAGGTACATCAATGATATATTTGCGATATGGTGATGCACCCAAGAGAAATTCACTATTTTCAGTGAATATCTCAATAATATTGACAACCGCATGCAATTTACCATGGACACCTCCTCTGTACATTTTCTTGATGTGACATTACTATTAGGCCCAAATGACTTAGAAGTGACGATGTTTCCGCAAACCCACAGATTGTAATAATCTTCTCCAGAGACAGAGTTTCCACCCTCCCAGCACCATAAAAAGTTTGCCAGATAGTCAACTTCTTAGAGTAAAGAGGAGAGTACAGTATAAACATGAATGCAACAGATTGATGAATGAAATGGCAAATATGTTTATGACTAGAGGTTGTCAAGAGTATGTATGCGATACCGGACTCAGTAGAAAGGGCCCTGACACTGCCAAGAGATGGGAGCTCATTACAAGTGTGATGGTAAACCTGCTGGTGTTACTGGCAGGTTGCTGCCAGACTTTCAATATTTACCAGCACCTGGCTTGTTGGAAACACCAGAGGATTACAACCCCGGCATTCCGGGAAGTCAGGCGCCGGTAAATGGTAAATCCCCATTCCCATTTTGGACTCAATGGGAATGGGGACCACAGAAGCACTGGCACCGTTACTAACAGTGCCGGTGCTTCCGTGTAACTCTGCAGGCAGGTGCTGTTCCACCTGCCAGGTCTGACCCTGGCGGGCAAGACGGCACCCGCCCGCAGAGTCTAGTGTGCCGGTACGGAAACAACACTGCCAGTAGGCTTACCGGCACCGTTGTTTCTGGACCGGCACACTCATAATAAGCCCCATGGTCTTCTCATGAAAAAGAACACAAGACCACACCCAGCTCTGGTATATGCATCTGAGTACTCTGCACATAGCCAAAGTATAAATAAAATAATTCACAAACATTGTCACTTCCTCTCTGAACACAGCACTCAAGGACATCTATATAGGGAACCCCCACTCTTCGCATATACGAAAAGCAGGAATTTAAAAGATATGCTTGTAAGAAGCAACAGTAAATAAAAAGAAAAACGTCCCACCAAATGTGGCACATTTCCTACAATGTACCAACTGTGGTTTTGTGTTGAAAGGGAATTTGGTGTACCACCCCAACTCTGGCAAAAACAAATATTTCCCATTTTTTGCAACTTGCGACAGCCAATACATAACATACAGCATAACATTCACTTGTGGGAAATATTACGTGGGTCAGTCTATGAGAGAAGCTAGACTAAGATGGAACAAGCACCGCTTGAATCTACGCACAAGGAATCTAAAATCTCCAGTAATGCGTCACTTTTTGGAACAGGGCCATCACATTTCGCAGATGAAGTTCCAGTTTTCGGGAGTAATTACCTCTAGACCAGTCAAATGGAATGTGGCAAAAATTAAAAGGCTATAATGACGTGAATGTCCATAGGTCATGAATTTTTTAATCAATTCAGATTCGTTATCATGTAGGTTATCATTATCACTTCATATAGTGTCTATGTCATACATATCTGCTAAAAGATTATGCTATTTATGTTGTTTCAAATTACTGTTGTTCTAGTATTATTTAGTTCCCAATGCTTGCTGATTTATTACATATTGTGTGATTTCTAATACAATACCAGAGGCACTACATTTTAGAGAACACAAGCCTCATCATTAAGGGAAGTATGCGTTCTGATTTACAGTTTCCACTACTAATTTTTCCATATATTTATTGATCATTTCATACTTGCCATATTCTTTGCAATCTAAGTTTACATTATTATACACTCTGGCTGCTGTGGGCATTAACACAATGACATCATCGTGCTGATGATGTCAACACACATGCAGGCAAAAGGCCATTTTACCGTGAGAATCGAATATAGGTACTTTCTACACAGACGCATTGCTTCCTGCAGTACACTTCATTGCACATTGCCCTTCTCCCTCCAAAAGGTGAGTTGACTCTGTAGGCTATTGCATACTCATGGCCAGACTGTTTTATTGTAATTTTTGAATAAGGCTTTCTGACATAGGTTTTTACATCTTGGGATCTAGTAGCTGCTCCTTTGGCAACTCAATTTTGATACACAGTAGGGAGTCATGATGAAAATAGTTTGAACATTAACCTTTGGTAGTTGAAATCTTGAAGTCTCTGGTTTAGTTTGGTTAGCAATGTTAAATTAAGCCCCCGCTCCAAGGGCTGGAATGGGGGGTAAAGGCCTGGTAGCTCAAGTTATCAGCCCGAGCAAAGCGAGGGCGTATATCAAGGGCTCTGGGTTGTGAAACCCCATTCCAGCCCTTGGAATGGGGGCTTAATACCATTAGATCCCCGGGTTACCGCTTTGGTAACCCGGGGTGCTAAAAAAAAGTGATTTTATTTAATTGAACGGGATGCCTCACCCATACCGTTCAATGAATGAAAATCCTTTACCAAGATGGCCATCATGGAAAGGGGAGGTGGGGCTCCGTACGTAGCCCCTCATCCCTTTCCATGGCAGCCTGCCAGAGGAAAAGGGAAGGAGTGGATGCGGCGGAAGCACTTGCTGCCACTGAAATAGGGTTAGTAGAGAGGGGACAAAATAAAAATGGGGACAGAGGGTGGGGGGAAGATGGCAGCTCGGGGAGCCGCCCATCAGGCGGCATGGACCGTAAGCTTGTACTGGCAGTTCAAGTCTGCATTCCTAGCCATCTGTTTGGCTGTCTCCCCTGCCCGGGTGCTAATGATGCATATACCTCTTTCAGACAATTAAAAGAGTTGTATATAGACAGACAGGTAGGAAGGCACTTTCTCTTCATATGCATTTGTCACAACAACAGTTATGTTATCTTTGGACACATACATAGTCACCTTTGTTATTTTTTCTTTCTATTATTCGGTCCCTGAGGAAGGACTATGGTTCAGAATTCATTGGACCTGATTGTTTTCCTTTGTCTCTGGAATAGATACATTTTTTGTACTACTGTGGATATTGGCTCATTGCATACTACAGTTTTAAATTCATGATCGATGTTGATTGAGAACTATTGTAAAGGTCTAAGAAACTTCCTCAGGTTTTTTGTCTCAGACACATGGGGCCTCATTACAAGTCACCCGGTATGGAAATAACGGTGGCGGTAAACCCGCCGCCACCGTTGTTTCCATACCGGGTGATCTTGAGTCCTGCAGGTCTGACCTGGCGGGTTTAACACTGCCCGCCTGCAGGCGGACGTGGAAACACCAGCACCATCACAAGATGGTGCCAGTGTTTCAATGGTGCCCATTCCCATTGAGTCCTATGGGACTCAATGGGAATGGGCATTTACCGAATTCCGCCTTCGGAATTCCCGGGTCACAGGGGTTGTAATGCCCTGGTAATTCCAGGAATCACGGAGGCGGAATGGTAATACGAGTCCGGCGGTAACCGAGCCGGAAAGACCAGCAGGCTACCGCCGGACTCGTAATTAGGCCCATGGACCTCCTCTTCCGATCTTCTTGGTTACACAATCAAGAAATAGTTTATATTATTCACACACAATGGTCCACCCACTGGACCCCTCAACACTTCATTTTCCATCATGTGAAAATATAACATGATTGACAGGAAGAAAGCAGCACTGTATAATTAAGAAAGGATGCTTCCTGGGTATTGTGACAAATCATAGGAATATGTTCCTTCTCCTAAGAGGACGCCTCGTGAGGGTAGGGAGTTGAGGCCGCTCTGCAATATCCTCCATAGGGGTAGAGGCAAGTGGGACCTCACTGGCAGAGACTCCCCCTTTGGGAACAAAGACTCCCGTTCTGGTGAGGAACTCCCTAGAAACCCTCTCAATAATACCTCTGAGAACATCTACTGTGGAACCATGTTTGAGGAAGAAATCAATATCTGTTATTGTCATACAAGCCATAAATATCTCTTTAAGTGGAATATCCCATTTCATTTTGTATTGGAGGACAAACAAGAGCATAGAGAAAGTCCCAAATGTGCAACGGGGAAGTCCCAAGAATATGTCGTACCTAAAAAGGGTGCAGACTGGCCAGAGAAAAAACCTTCAAGTTACAAACCGGGGCTGCTGTTGCCAGTTGCTGGTGAAGAGGGTTAGACGCTCAAAATCTTACACAACTGAGAGAAGAGGACATAGATGGGTGGCTTCTTATCAGAGAGAGAGAGAGAGAGAAGCAGATGTGCAGCATCTTACCTGGAGAGAGAGAGTTGGACTTGGGGGCGTTCTGCATCCAAATGGGAAAACAAAACCAAGATATACATGCAGCCTGGATGAAAGCCAAAGAAGCAGAGTGATGCGCTGACAGAGACAGAGATACCGAAGCTGGTGGCATGACCACGAAAGACTCCACCAAAAACACCCTGCAGGCAAAAGCACCAAACAAAACATTACTGGAAATACTTAATGATCATCCTCAACAAAGGCATGAAAAGGAAAGCCTTAAATGAGTAATACAGAGAAACCTGACAGTACAGACAATCAGCCCCAAGCCAAAAGGAGCCCCGGTGATCATAACCCCAGAGGTCCCAGGTAACTGGGATAATGGTAGATCTGGAAGGTGATATAGGAATTATTGTGGGACTAATCATACTCATCCTAGTCAAGGTAAAGAGACTGTGAAACTTGAACCAAGTAGTGTGAATGATAATCGTTATGGGATTGACCATACTCGTCCCAGTTAGAATAAATAGAACCAAATAGTGCAACTTCAAGAAGAGAATGAGTGTCAATACTGTAATATTCAGTCATCTATGAGTGAAGCTCAAGAAAGCAAAACAGAAGGATAGACAAACCTCAATAGAAAGAATAAAGAGGAGAATAACAGAACCCACAATATCAATCATCTAAAAAAGGTGAAGCAAACCCAGTTGCATATGAACTATATGAACTAATCAAGACTGGGACAATATTGAGATAAAAGTTTGCAAGAAGCAAAACACACAACAGGAGAAGGGAGTCATGCTCCTGTCTTTAGATGTTAGTATAGTAGTAAGGTCAGTTAGGTTAGTTATGGACGGTGGACAGTTTCTGTTAAGGCATTCACTGATGACTGACGAGCACCTTAGCTAGTTGTGTAAGGTAGGGATGCTTTTAGAATAGGAAAAGGTGGGCCTTTTTCCTTATCTTTAATACATCTGAAAGTGAAATGGTTAATCAGAGTCTACATCCTTCTTCTCACCTGACACAGTATGCAAACTGATTTTTGAAGCATGGATCTTGTTGGGTGTCCTGACCCATGTTTGGACTATTAAGCTGCAACATTTGGTGCTGTGGGCTTAGAAAATCCAAGATGGCGGAAAAGCCCACAGTTGCGCCAGAATCCGGGAAAACCACGCAGTTTGTGCGCACACCAAAATGGCTGCCTAACCTGCCACCCACCAGTGCAAGCATGATGGGCCAGGAGTGCCATGAGTGAAATGTGTGCCAAAGGAAAAACAGCAGTGCCGGTTGGCTAAAAAAAACGCTTTAAAATCACCTTTGTTTCCCTGAATGCAAGCTCAAAATGCATATTTCAAACATTGCAGGATATTCAAAAATCTTACTGAACACCAGCAGACATCTGGCAGAATAAAGTTTTGCGTGCATACAAAATCTGGAAAGATGAAGAGCCCAAAACAATGTTTATGACAAAACTGGATGAGCTGTGGATGTCAGCAGCTTAACTGAAATTGGATTTAAAACCACTAAAATCGAAATGTTTAAATTAAATGAGTGACCTACTTTTGAGTGTCACATAGTTTGCAACTGTTAAATGTCATAGTTTTGAACTTAGAATCAGCATTCTAGCTGCATGTGTAAAAATTGTGAGTTGATTTGAATGAAGAAAAACTGGGAACAAAAGTGACATTTAGCTGAAGCCTGGCTTAATGAAACTGGATTCTGCCTGACAACTACCCCCGAAAGGAGAGGGAATTCAGCAGCTGTGTTCCCAGGCCTGGTTGCATCCTGCTGCCCCTGCCAAAAGGAGATGACACCTCTCTGATTGAATTAGGGGAGTGGTACCTGCAGACTGCAGGAAATTGAACAAAGCCCTGTCCTGGACTCAGGCAAATATTATATTTGGGGGGTCATAAAATGGCTTACTCTTGGGAGAAACTGGGAGGAGCACTGCATCTGTGAGCAAGCTGAGCTTGGGGGAAGTGGATAAACAAGTGGATAAACCAGAAATTCCACCATGTGCTTTGGAAAACCACACCCCTTTGGGGCCAGAGCATAATTTTAAAAAGATGATTAATTCATAGTGCAGACTTCTAAAAATTATATAAATAACATTATCTTTCTTGTAATTTTTCTGTGCACATTTTAAGATGTGTTAGGACCCTGTGGTATGTTCTTGGGGATAGTAGCGGAAAAAAAGGTTGTTACTCCAAATGTATGCATTAAAAATCTGACACTTTATCATCTGAAACCCATATCCCTGGTGCACATTTGTGTAAAATGTGGAAAGATTTAGAGGTCGTGATCTGGATGAAAAGGGCAGAATTCTGTCATAAGTGGACACGACATCTTACAAAGACAGGGATCGGATGGTTTGGTGCTACAGAAAATGTTAACTGGACGTATAATATTAGAAAAATGGTACATAGATAAATATGTATTTGGATCAGAAATAGATTTGTGTGCAATTTGACAAGGGGAGGATCCTCTGACCATAAACCTACCTCATCACTCTGACTCACAACCCAGTTCCCCCAATCAAGGAAGAGAGGAGGAACTGGCCAATGATAAGTTGAGAGGGTTGGGCATGCAGAATTAGCCGACCCACCCACTTTCTAAACACATAAAAAGAGCCACTGGAAGCCAGATAGGCCTTTCTTTTTCACTTTCTGTGGAGCATTTTGACTTCAGACTTCACATCCAGAGATCCAGACTTCAAATCCATCAATCTCCAGAGACCAGAAATTAACTCCAGAATTTGTAGCAGAGAGGCCTGAATCCACAAGCTGAATCCTTTTTCAGCAGGCCTCCAAATCATTTGCAAACTATTCTACAGCCGGGCGAGCTGTTTGAATTTTTGCGAAGAACTTTTGTCAGAACCAGAGACCAGACCGCCGTGCAGTGCCGAGAACTTTTGTCAGAACCAGAGATCCAGATCGCAGTGCCGCTAGCAGAGCTGACCCAGAAGGTAGAATTATCCAGTGAGCAGAACCAGGCAGAGATCGTCCGTGGCGAGAGAACCGCCAGGAGTCCAGTCCAACCGGTTGACCCGATCCGTGACGAAGTCGCATTCCTGTCCAAAATCTAGTGTGAGTACCCAGCTAGCTCTGTGCCAAAACCAATCTCTTAGTTTAAAATAATCTAATCCAATTTATTTTAAACTATTTAGAACTGCCTCCTAGAATCGTGTCATTCTGTCATCTCTAAACCTGAAAACTGTCATCTGTCATTCTGAGCTTTCAAATTTCAAATCCGAAAAACAACCTTTACTAAATTGGCCGTATCTCCGAAACCGTTTGTGATAGAAGCGAGATTTAACTTTTATTTTGAAGCTGTGATTCTAAGCTCTAAACCGACTCACCACGCTCTTTTACACTGTGAAAGCACTCCTCAAAGGAATGCTCTAATGAAACGGTCTGTTTTGCAAAATAAAATACAAACTTCTGTAAGTCACGAAGGAACTCAAATTCCAGAATGACGACACTGGTAGACATCAAAATAGCCAGAGAGCACCTCTTACATAAGCTATTTGTGAGAGGTGAATGGACTGAGCAGGGCCAGGATGCGTGGTTGCAGGCAATCACACAACAGGTCACTGCAACTGGGTTAGTTATCTGGAGAGATCAGGGTCCCTTACATGTGGCCCTGAGTGAACTATACATGGCTCCTAAAGCTAAAGATGAACATGACAAGATGGTTAGGATAGCGGCATATTTGTATCTATATATGGGAGCCATGCAGGACAAATGTGCTGAAGGCCAAGATCTGGCAAATAGGCAACAGATCGCATTAGAGAAGGCCCAATCTGACCTGGTCTCTTCTGAGCAGAGGATGCACAGAAGCCAGGAGTCAGAAAATGAGAGCAGACAGTATCTCATTAAAATCAAAGAGGACATGTGTATCCTGCAACAGGAAAAGTCTGACCAGGATACCAGATTTCTGGCCTTGCAGAAGGAGTACCAAGAAGGTTTGGACTCCCTACTGCAGAGCCAGAAAAAGCTGGAGCAACAATTAGATTTCAATAGGGCATGTGCTGAGCAGGTAGTTACCCTGCAAAGCCACCTAGATAGGAAAAGGCACAGAGCAATAAACTGATCCTGAAAGACCTGGATACCCAGGCAGAGTTTGATCAGGAGCGCCAGAAAGCTGGTGCCTTTCAAAGGCAAAGGGGCGCCCTGGCGGCACAGATGCAGACTCTTAGTCAGGAAAGGGACACCTTAGGCCAGGAAGTCTGCACTTTAAAAAGAAAAACTGAAGAAAATCACTTGGCCCTCCAGGGGCTGGGTGACCTCCAAAAAGAGCATCAGAACTTGTTAGAGCACACCAGGAGGCTGGAAGAGGCTCTGGCAAGAAAGGAGCAGGCCAGTAGGGATGGGACTCAGGAGGTAACCCTCCTGCAGGAAAGACTGGCCCAGTACTCCAGGACCAATCAGGAGGCACAGAGAGAGAATGAGGCTCTCTGCCAGCACAATGATAGGCTCCAGCAACAGGTAGCCATGCAGGAGAGACTGATAGAGTCTAGTAAGGCCTTAACTGAGGAACTGAAAGCGCAGGCTCTTGCATTGCAACAGGGAGCAGGGGCTGATAGAGATGAGGTTCGCTGGGAAAGGGAAACGCCTGAGCATAACCTCAGGAGCCTTAGTACCAGAAGCCTTCATCTCTCCCAGTCCCTGGACTCTGCCACCCCCATGTCCCCTGGTGCACATGAGCACAGGGCCACAGGGATGGCAGATTACTATCCAACTATGGGGCTCAATGGCCAGTACCACCCAGCAATGGATGGGTGGGCATCCGGGTATGGGCACCTAAGTACAGTGCAATTTAGTGGGGAACCCCAGGAGAGTAGGCCCACTAAGGGCATCCTGAAAACCTCTGCCCAGTTAGGTCAGTGGGGTGGGGTACCCATCAAATCCTGGTAGCAAGGAGGGATCTGAATACTCCTCTGAGCGTCACAGGACACAGGAGACCAGTTCCCCACATTCTGCCAGCTATTCCCAGGCTCGCAGAATCAGGGAAAACCTGGAAGATCAGACGGGCACCTCTGGGAGCAGTGCTTCTGAATCAGAGGATGAATGGACTAGGGTTACGCGAACCAAAAAGGCCAATAAGGTGAAAAGGGCCTTGCTTAAGGACCCCTTAAAACAGATTAAGGCAATCAGGAGTGTCATCACGCCTTATCATAAGAACGCCAAGTATTCTGTTTGGGAACACTTGGAGCTCTATGAGCAAATGATGGAGACTTTCCATTTGAAGGACAGCAGTAGCTGCATCCAGTACATCAAATGGACATTCTCCCCTGAATACTCCAGTTTCTTTGCGGGGGTGGAGGACCAAAACCATTCAAGATGGTCCACATATAGGGCAGCCATCTTGAAACATTTTTCTGTACATAGAAATCCTCAAGAGGCTCGCAAGGCAGCCTACAATTTGCAATGTGGGGAGGATCAGGCCCCACAAGAATTCGTGCAAGAATTGAAGCATGCCTTTGCGCAGACCACCAGAAGAGTGCGCACGGACAGCAGAGAATTCATGAACACATTTTTCCATGCTCTTCCCAAGTACATAATGACCCAGCTCGTGAGAGATTTTCACGAGAAAATATCTTTAGACTGCATCATTGAGCAAGCCACCCGGATCTCTGAGGTGCAGAAGCCCATAGAAAATAAAAGTAATGTGCAGAAAAACCCCAAAACCAACAGCACCCCTGCTGCTGCCAAGGTGGCAGAGGTAAAGGTTGCCCCCGTTTTAGATTTGGAGATGGGGGGGCCTAAAAACCTGCCTGCGCCAAATAATTTGCAGCCCAGAAGGCCCTCGGAACTTCAGGTGCCGGAAATGGTGTTTCGGGGTCGGCAGCAACCCACCAGTGGTACAGGTATGTTATGGCCAACCTCATAATGATGCCCAATGTCACTGTGGATGAACAGGATATTCAATAGCAGAAGAAATACCGAAGAAACTCAGTGAAATACTTTTTCAACCAGGACTACCAAGAGAGAGAGAGATGAACAGGAAAACAAATCATCTTATTGCTTTAAGGGATTAGAGTGACAGACAAGTGGGTGTCCATAATAGGAACTGATGAACAAGGCACTGGGTGCGTGGCTAGTCTCGGTTTGCCATCTAAGACACAATTCAAAATCCTCACTGACAAGCTTCACTTTCAAGATCAGGATCAAGAGACAGAATTGGTGTTGGAAGTGGATATTGTGATTCTGGTACAGGTACAATCAACACGGATCCATCTCACCATGGTCTCTCAAGCTAGTAGCAAACTAACTGATGATCTATTAGACCAGGTGCCCTCTCAACTTTGGACCGCTGATCCAAATGAAGAGTCACTTTTGAGCACTATTGGCACAGCACAGATTTTACTTAAAATCTGCAGTTATCCTACCCATGGTAAAGCAATACCCCATGTCAAAAGAGGCGCAGGACGTTATACAGCCTACTATACAGGCCTTGGAAAGGTTGGGGCGAGTAATATATGAACCAAGCTTTCCATGTGACACGCCGATTTTCCACATTGAAAAGGGGGAGGGATCTACATGAAGGATGGTACGGGACCTATGCCCTATTAATTCTGTTTTACAGGCAGAGTTCCCAGTGGTCCCTAAACCAGGTACCATTTTGTCGAACATTCTACCAGAAGCAGTTTGGTTCACAGTCATAGACATAAAAAAATGCATTCTTTAGTAATCCAGATTCTCAAGTTTGCGTATGATGAGACCCAGTACTCTTACACTCGAATGCCCCAGAGGTACTGCCAGTCTCCAAGAGCATTTATTAGGATTGTACAGATGGACTTAGGAAACATTGATCCGGCAAGTACCCTGATTCAATATGTAGATGATTTGTTAATATGTGTTAATATGTAGTGTTACGATTAAACAATGCCAGCAGGATTCTATAACTATTTTGTCATTACTGGCATTGTATTCATTTATTTATTTACTTATTTATCTTGCATTGAAGCCCACAGGTATCAGGCCACACAGCAACACAAAACGACACATCAAGACAGGAAACAATGGACATCCAGGCAGAAAAAGAATCACTTATTGAACTAAATGAGTTTTTAAATGTTTACGAAAGGAAGACACATTTCTTTCTTATCGTAGGTAAGGAGTTTCAATAATGGCCAGCCTGAGCCAGAAAGGATCAGAAAATCCCCATCACATGCTTAGCTCTATGGCATGACAAAAGTTTGGTGTTACTGGAGCACAAAACTCTCTTTGGCTCATATTGTACTAGGCTTTGTTTGAGGTATGAAGGGGTCCCACAATAAAGGCAGCCACAGGTAACCAGTGCAGATATTTTCAGGAATTAGAAATGTGAGCTCCTCGAGGAACATTTCTATCTGGACTGCTTCATTCTGCACCACCTGGAGCTTATGAATGCTACCCTTACTGGCTCCACTCAGAAGTGCATTACAATAATCAATCTAGGCATGATCGTAGATCTAGACAAAGTTTCACATTTTTTATTAGAGACAAAAGGTTAATTTGTCTCAAAAGTCTCAGATGATATTGTGTGTTTTAGTTTAGTTTAGTTTAATGTATTTGTTTGTATAACGCACCAAACCCATAGGTATATGGGCACTTTTACTTGAATATACAACAATTATTACATAAAGGTGATAGTGTTACACGGAAGGATGGAAATGTACATTAGCAGAAACGTGTGGAAAGTACATGAAGGAAAATTGACTTGTGTTTCAGATCAAGTTACATGTCTTCTATTATGATGGAGAGAAATATATACAGTAATATACAATGTTCTAGACAGTTTCGGATGGAAATGTATGATGTGATCATCACAGGCGAGCGCCTAGTGTTACAAAGCTAGGCATGAATCATTTTGTGTGCAAACAGTTGGGCAATTGTATAGATAAAGAGGTATAATGGTGTAATTAGTTTGAGTGGGAGAAGAGCCAAGAGTTTACCTTGTGTCTGAAGGACGGAAACAATGGTTCAATTCTTAAGGCAGAGGCAGTGCATTCCAAGTCTTTATAGCATTGCTGTCAGTATGTGCTTCAACACCAAGAGAAGACTCAAAGTAAACAAACAGTGTCTTCCCTTTATCCAAGGCTAAGATAATGCAATCCTAAATACTAAAGTTGGAATATATTGGTTCAAGCTTAACTCTAGCAAGAACAGATCCAAAAATCATAAGTTCATTTTTTGGATTGTTCAGACACACCCATGGTGTGGAAAGAGCTGTAAATAGAAATTAACCCATTGGATTGATTTTATATTCACCACTCAGCTTGATCAATAGTTGGGAGCCAGCGGCATTAACTGGCAAACTGCACCCCATTTTGAGTAAGCCAGTCACAAAGAGGCTTAATGTACACATTAAAGAGAGCAGGTGACTAACCTGCACATTGATGAACTCCACAATGTAGAGGGGCCGGGTCAGAAGCAGCATTTTCACAGTGTACAGTAGATCTTCTATTGTTTAAGAAGGATCGAATCCAGCATATAGCATTTTCTGAGCAGCCTCCCATTGTAGATAATATTTCCAGAAGGTGCTTGTGATCTAAAAGATCAAATGCTGTTGACAGTTCTAATAACACCAGCAACCCAGTCTTACCTCTAGCCATGATATCCAGCATGTGGGTTTGGTGATCTAACAAGGCGCTTTTAGTGCCATGGTTTCACCAAAAACCTGATTGCCTTGGATGGTGAATAGAGAAGCAGTCTAAATATTCTTGAATCTGCATAGTGGCAATCTTATCAATGATTGTTAAGAAAAATAGAACATTTCTAATCTATCTCAAATTTGCAGCCTCTATGTGGCTTAGACCTGCTTTTTTGTGACAAAGGTGTCACCGTAACCTCCTTGATTGTGTCTGGAACAATATTATGGGCAAAAGTAGCATTAACAAACCGTGTGAAAAAGGGGGGGAACATGTTTTCATTCCCTAAAATAAGTTACAACTGAATGGTGTCACCAAAACAAGAAGTTGGGTGCATATTTCCAAATTCTAATATACAAAGAATATAAGGTGGACAGAGGAAATTTGCAATTCTGCCAACAGAAGGTGACATACCTAGTACATATAATTTCCAAGGAGGGGAAGAGACTAACGAGTAAACATCTTATGGCTGTTCACAATCCCGCCTCACACAAACAGACAACGATTTCTGGGCTTATGCAGTTATGGATTTTTGATTAATCATCCTTCACCAAACCACTGTTACAAGGACCCAAGGAGGCACTAACACAAAAAGCATAAATAGAATTGATCCCAGAGAGAAGGGAGGCATTCCAAGCTTTAAAAAAGGTTATGGTGTCAGTCTCATCTTTAGGGACCCCTGATTATACCAAGATGTTCTTTTTGTTCTCACTCTAAGACCCAAAAGATCACTTTAGGTCACAAGCCCATGGCACAATACAGCGGTGTCCAGGACCAGGTAATACAGGATTATTTTACTTGTGAACAGGCTCAAGCCGCTGACGTGTTTGCGGTCCCAAAATCAACTTTAATTTTTATGGGATCCCCATTGACATTGTATGTGGAACATGCTGTTTTCACAATTTTGGAAAAACCTAAATTGAGTCTTATACGCAGCAAGCGTCAGGATACAAGGTTGTTTCATCTAGCCTTAATATTCACATTGTCCAATGTCACACTATAAACATTGCCTTGTTCTAGCTTCCCCAGTACTGCTCAGAGAGAAAGTGCATGATTGTATCACTTATAAAGAAGTGCCTATCAATGCTGTCACTGTCTTTGAAGATCTCCTGTCTGAAGGTCAGGTGTTGTTTGTTGATGAGTCTTCCATCATAGTCCAGGACACTGGCACTGAACACATTGAGGAAGCAGTTGTCGGTATACCTGTGGGGACCCTAGCGATTGTTCAACAACTTTCACTTCCATTCTATTAATCAGCACAGGAAGCTGAACTCATTGTAGTTATCACTGCTCTTGAATCCTGCCCTAGACTAACTGTTACAATATATTCTGATTCTGTACATGTTACAACCACTCACTACCACTGTTCACTCAGGATTGCACTGATGGGAAAGAAGGGGGTATAAAAGGGCTGATGGTTCACCTGTCATACATGTAGCCCTACTACAGCGCCTGTTCGATGATTTCAAAATTCCTGCCTTTACCACCATTGTAAAATGTGCAGTGCAGACTAAAATTATTTTCAAAGGTAATGAGCTCCCTGAATGGGCGGCTAAATATACTGCCAGACAGGAACAAGTTATATATGGTATATTTATTTTTCCTTCGTGGCTGTCATTCCATCAGGCATGCCCTATCCTCTACTTGCAATATACACATTTCAGATTTAAAACATGATACGCTCACCACAGAAAAATCGGGAGACGAGAGTGTGTGTATTGGACCCCATTACCCTAATATAGTAACACAGAACAACAAGACAATTAGTTATGCCTCAAGTGTTGCCTCTTATAGCACTAAATCAAATACATTTACTGACACACAACCCTAAACAATTCCTAATTGGTGTATTACAAAATGATTGGCTTATCCCCACCTCCCTGAGATGGTTTCAATATACCCACACCAATGTGTTTTATGACAGCAGAATTCTGCTGCTCCTACTTTGAAAACAATCCAGGCAACCATCCCAAAACCTACAGGACCTTTTTTTACAATTACATATAGACGTCATTGATATGATAGATAGATGCAAACATTTTAGATGCATAAATGTTGTTGTATGCCCAGGGCCATGTGTCCATACAGATGCTCAGTCAGCAGCCAGGTTTTTGGTAAATGAGGTATTCCCGAGATGGTGCATTCCTGAAACAATCAGATCTGATAATGGCACATATTTTGTTATTTCTCTTTTTCAAACAGTATGTCAAATGCTTGGTATTGCTCATGAACTGTCCAGTGTTTATCACCATTAGGCTAAAGGAACTGTTGAACGTATGGATGGCTTGCTGAAAAATGCTATTTCTGGACTGTCTTCTACAATGGGGAAAAAGATACTTTATTGTTTGCCTTTGGTGTTATTCTCATTGCAAAATAGACCTGGGTCAGATCATCATTTAACGCCTCATGAAACTGTTACTGGTAGACCTATTGCACATACCCACCTCATTCCCAACCAACACTAAGGAGTTACCGGCATCCCCGAGGAGATGGAACGGAAGAGCTGGTGCTCTGCCGTGGCAGGACTGAGAGCAAGGGGCTGCCCTTCAACCTTTCTGACCAGACAGGGAGCAGAGAAGGGGCCAGGCGTTCTCCCGAACTGCAGCATTCATGGTATGGCGCAAAGAGGAACAAAGCAGCCAAACAAAACCGGTGAGCCCAGCTGGGGATGGTGTGACTCTGGGGCACTTTGAGAGGATTGCTGCACAGTGGGGAAAGAGATGAAAGAGCACTTGGGAAGGGCGAGAAGCCCTGGAAGAGAGAGACATTTGCAAGAAGGGCATCTGACCTGTTGGATGTTAAAAGCATGGGAAATAGGTTGCATCCTGGGAAACCGTGCACATCTGGGACCCACATCCACATTGAGAGAGAGTTGTGCTATGCGAGAAAGCCCTGGCAGGAGAATATACTAGGCAAAGCCACATGTGTAAATAGAATCCAAGGGAAGGCCCATGTCCTTGGGATTGCAAACTAAGTGATATGAGAAAGCCCTAGCAGGAGAGTATACCAGGCAAAGTCAAGTGTGTGAAAAGATTGCTAAGGAAAACACATGCCCTTGGGATTGTGTAATAAGCGATATGGGAGCGCCCTGACAAGAGAGTATGCCAGGAAAATTCAAGTGTGTGAAAAGAATCCTAAGGAAGACCCATGCCTTGGGATTGTGAACTGAGTAACATGAGAAAGCCCTGGCAGGAGAGTTTAGTGGCCAAAACCAAGTGTGTAAAAATAATCCCAAGGAAGACCCTTTCCCTTGGGAGTGTGAATTGAGTGAACTGTCTAAGAAAGTTCTAGCACAAATGTATACCGGCAAAGCCAAATCTGTGAAGTAAATTGCAAATACCAAGAGATGGAGCTGTCCTCTTGGCCTATAAAGAACCTGGTTATTCTTGTTGAACTATCGTTTGTGGTGGAGTGAAACCTGGGGAACTGAGCCATCCCCTGGAACTGTGGACACTAGCGATGTGGAACCTTTTTGTTGGAGTTATCCTTTTCTTTTGGAACCTTGAACATGTGTGCACTTTCAAGGCCAAACCAATACCCTTAGCACCTTAAAATTAATTTTAGATTGTGAGGGCTAGAATAGGATTTTAGACACAGGACATTTTGCTTTGGATATCCTGACACAGGACAGACCCTTAGCTGTTGGTTGAGGCACGGAAATACATTGTAGAGCAAGGACAGTGATGCATTTCCAACCCCTTTTATTTTGAATAAAAGTGTATTGCAATCACTCTGAGTCCTCTGTGTCTGTGTCTCATTCCTGTTTCATCCTATATGGTGTCAGAGGTGGAATTGGGATCAGTTGACACAAGCCAGGGAACCCTCAGATTTGAAAAGCTCCGTAACCAAGTCTCTGATCCTTCAATAGCTACAGAACATTCTATTGGGTTTGGCCTATGTAGCAGCAGGGAACAATGTGTGAAACCCTGAGACAGAATGTTAATACCCACTGACCTGGTTCTAAAACGCCCTGCCCCAGGCACTTACATTAGGTTAGCCTCTAAGTTGGGATTAGCTTGGTGATATGGCCTACACATCCTAGTGGTTGTCATAGACCCCCAACTATAGAGACAATCTGAAGATCTTAATTCAAAACAGTGGGAAAGAGGCATATCAATTAAAGGCAGGGAGAAAGTAGCTTAGGCAATACTGGAGAGATCTTTGTTTCCCAAGATGGAAGTAATTAGGAAAGGACACCAAACTGAGAGAGAGTGGGAAAGGGCTTTTGGGAGGCAGATGAAGATTCGCAACAACATCATAGGAGATACAGCTAAATACAGAGGTAACTGACATAATTCCTGACTAAGCATTTGCCAAGGAATGACCCCTTGCTAGCAGAGGCTTTTACAGCAATCACTATGGGTCCTCTGTTTCTGCGTCTCATTGCTGGTACATCACATTTCTTTTAAGGATTGCATAGCGGCCAGGTTAAGCAAATACTTCTTTTTGATGAAATTGCTTCAGCTTCGCTGGCTCTTTTCGATTTGCACAGTGGTACGAGAAACTCTGCAGGCCTCTTTTAATTTTGGTACATGAAATTTGGCGCCACTCTCTTCAATGCGCAGGGTGGTCGAGCGGTGGATTGCGGCGAAGCAAATCAAAATTAGACAGATTTAACTTTGGCGGCTGACAGAACAAAATGTCACAATTTTGTCCAGCCCAAATTGTGAGTAACTGCTTTGCAAATGTCATACCAAAGTACATGGGGCATGAATTCTTAAGAGTAACAGTATTCCAAAGAATGTGATGCCTCTGTAGTATGATCACAATTGCTACTTGGTAAGTTGTGACTGTTATTAATTTCAGTGTTAATTCTCAATAATTAGTCATTTATTGCATTGTCTATGCCTATTGACATTATGCAATAATGTAATATATCTTGCCACAAACTAGAGGTGTGAATCAACAGATGTGCCACCTTACATGTATACTCAGCAGGGTTAAATGCAGTTCAGATGCACATAGGTCACATTCCAGCACTCAAATGCGCATGGAAAAAAATGCAAGAAAAGTTTCCACATACAGTCTAAGCAAGTTTGGACAGCACTAAAATATAAACTTTCTAAGTGTTTGTTGTCTATGGGCCCATTACTTCTGTATGTCCACTGTCTCGCCTTTTGCCAAGAATGGAAAAACACAAGACAAGTAATTTGGAATAACCCACGTTTTTTATTTAACAAGGTATAATGTGGTTCGGATAGGAGAGGCTGAAGAGTATAACTGTAACTGATAGCAGCGGGAATAGTTATCCAATGGTAGGTTTGAGTTCGGCTAAGTTCATGTTTTCTTTGGTTTTCACAACTTCACACCCAGACAGAGAATAAAATGCAATAATGCAATGAAGAGACACAAAAGGCATCCAAGTAGTTCCAACAAAATGATGAAATACCTTGAAGTCTGAAATAATGAATTGTGAGCAAAGGAAAAGTTCTCTTGCAAATTTCCAGGTTTTGGATCCTTAGGTCTTACCACTCTCCCCCTGTAGTCTTTCTCCATCCTACTCCTAATATGGTATTGCATCTCCAATTCTCTTACCTACTTGAAATCTTTTCACCAGATAACTTGCTCCATCAACCTCCACAATATCTTTCTTGAAGGGGTAAAACCTCCTGAATACTGTGATTCTAACCCCTCAATAACTGTCTCTCAATAACTGCCTCTCTAAATAGTAACACATCTCCGTTCCACCATCTCAATAATCTTTCTTAATGATACCAATACACCATCCACCCTCCCCAATAATTCTTCCTACAACCTCCTCAATAACTCTTGCTCTAGATGGGAAGAATTCCACTTCCTACCTCAATGATTCTCAATCCGAATCAGAATTCTCTATTCAGACTATACAAATTCCAGGGCAACCTTCCTCAATAATTCTCCCATCAAGGTCATTAATCATTCTTGTTTTTGCTTGCATGGTACTTTGTGACACTTTCAATGAATTGGAGTTGGAGAACAACACAAGTTCCATCTCTAGAAATTTGGGAAGGTTGGTGTCACACCAGACAGTATCCGTCCATTGAAATGAATGGTTGAAACACTTGCCATCGCTAGACACATGGGAGGAGGTGTGGGATGAGCCCAGAATCTCTAGGGACAGCTTTTGTGGGAGTCACACTCACCTGACTTTGCTTGGAGGGAGCAGCACAGATTCAAGGATGCAGGTGACACACCAGATATTGTCCATCGCAAGAGGTGAGTGAACAAATGTGCCATTGGGCAACACTTGTGATGAGGAGCTGAAGGATCAATGAATCCCAGAGAATGGCTTGTGAGAGATTCATGATCACCTATTATTGCTGGAGGTAGCAATCCAAGAATGAAGGAGGTGAGTGGCGCACCTGTCAGTGTCTGTCTCTTGATGCATGCTGACAACACACGTGCCATTGGGGGACACCTAGAGAAGGATCAGGAGGAACATGAAACCTGAAGACAGCTTCTGTGGGAGTCCTATTTGCCTGACTTTGCTGGTATAGAACAGTATAGATTGAGGTAGATGGTTGACACACAAGTCAGTGACTGTCTCTTGACATGATTGGACAAGGCATCTTCAACCGGGTGACACTGGGGAGAAGCAGTGGGAGAAGCCTAAAATCCATGAGGGCAACCTGTGGGAGAGTCATGGTGACCTGATTTGTCTCAGAGGGAGCAGCAAATATTCTGAGAATTGTCAGGTAAAACAACAATCAGTGTCTGCCTGTTGATGCAATGGACAAGACACTGTTGGGGTATTTTATCATGCCCAAGTTCACACAGGGCTACCTGCAGTTATTTGTATATTGGGATCATGAGCAGTAAACCCAAAACTGAACCCGGTGTGCATTAGGGCAATTTTCCACTTTGGTGATATTTTTTACTTGTGGTAGAAACTCTGCATAAACTTACCAGATCACCTGAAGACTGTAATATGGGGAACCAGCTCTTTATGATTTGCCCCAGTTCACAGTGATTTATTGTACTGCTTGCAGTAAAAAGAAAATATCTCCTTGGCTTTATACTTTTCTATATGCTACCATGAGTAACCAGGACACACAGTGAATAGACCAGACTGATACAATTTTAAAATGAACATGTGCATCCCAATCTGTGTTCTCTGCTGTAAAGAGCTTTATTTTTTTACAATGAACTTCAATTAGCCTTTATGATAGTTGTTCAGAGCCCTGTTATAACTGACCCTGAAACTTATCAGTTGTCTTTTTTTAAACTTGCTTCTTGGAAGGTGGAGCATACAGATAAAAAACTACCCACTGGTAAAGTAGTACAAAGTTCAGCAGACTGCATCTCGGCTGGTCAGTGCTCGCACTGGAACATTTCTTATCTCCTTTTTTCCCTTTTTGATAGGCCAGCTTAGAACACACTTTTCCATGAGAACAAGTCTGCACCCATCAACAACGTAGAACACACTCCTCTGAGAGACAGCTTTGCACTGTACTACCCATTTTAAGGCTTCTCACTGTTCTGCCCATAAAATGTATGTTTGCCTACAGAAAGTGAAAGAAATTGCCTGCCCCAGACTCTGATGTCATGTGCCAATCAAACAACAGCTCCCTTTTTTCAACCCACTATATTCCAGAGAGAAGGTGTTCAGCCTGCACTTTTGACAGTGATTCAAGGCAGCAGCATACAGATGCACAAAGCGTTACAATTCTCCATGTTGGCTTCCTGTGGCAGAACATGGAAAATTGAGCAAATTTGAGCAATCTGACTTTTCACATTGCTCAGCTTGCATATTGCATGCAAAACAGCTTTCATTCTACACAATTTTATTTTCTTCTGCATTTTCCAAGCACATTGCACAGCCTATGCTGGTACTATTTCATAAAAAGAGCTGGCTTGTACCATAGTTCTGCACCAATATTTTGTACCAATAAGCTATGGACTGAGTTGCCTTGAACATTAGTGTGGGGATAGATTAGTAATTTAAGGGTGTTAGTAAGTACATTTACATGCAATTCAGTCCATTAATCTACCATGGTATGGTGTCCAAATGATAACATCAGCCTTTATGTAATGCTGAATTCAAACCCCCACTTTTACCTTTCATGTTTTCTATGCATTCTCAATACAGGCTCACACCAGATTCAGTCAAGAGTCTCACACCAGAGCTTCACCTATCTTGCTGTCATAGTCTCTGTTTTTTTAATGACATTATGTAGTCTCCGATGAAATTCAGAGTCACATTTTCCCTAGAGCACATACCATCTGGTTGCAACTGGGAAGCAGAGCCAGGTATCCCTGAGGTCTGCTTGTGGAAGAGCCATGCTCTCTTTATTTTGCTGTAAGGGTGCAGCACCGATTCGGGGGTGGGTGACACAAGAACCAGTGGCCATCTTTTGAAGTGAGTGGATGAAACGTGTGCCATCAGGTAATGCATGGGGGGAAGAGCAGAAGGTTGTGCCACTCCCTGAGGCTGGCTTGTGGGAGAGTCACTTACTCATGATTTTTGGGGAGATGGCTGGTGACAGACCATTCTCTTTTGACATGTGAAGAGAGTGTACAGGAGTGAATGAGACATGTGTCAACAGGTGGCACATGGGAGGGTTAGTGGGAGGAGGTAGAAATACATGACGGCAACTTCTGGGTCAGCCACACTTGCCTTATTCATCTGGGATGGAGCAGCAGAGAATAAGGGAGATGGGAAACACACCAGTAGGTTTCATTCTCTTAAAGTAAATGGCCAAGACAGGCGTCACCATGGGACCCTGGGAGGAGGAGCAGAAGGAGCCAGGAATCCACAAGGGTGACTTGTGGGAGAGTAACTCTGCCATATTTCTCTGGGAGAGAGCAGCAGAAATTTGGGGAGGTATGGCTTGACCTATGAGTCAGTGTCATCTCATGAGTTCAGTGAATAAGACACATGTCATCACTTGACACCTGGGAGGTGAAGATAGAGAAGCTGGGAATACCCAAGGGTGGCTCATGGGAGATTCACACTTTCCTTATTTTTCTGGGAGGAAGCAGCAGAGGTTTAGGTTGGTGGGTGACACATCCGTCAGCAACCGTCCCTTGAAGTGAGCAAATAAGAAAAATACCTTTGGGTGATGTCTGGTAGGATGAGCAGGGAATCCCTGAGTGAAACTTAGAGAGAGTCACATCCACCTGATTGTTCTTGGTGGGACCAGCGAAGAATCAGGGAGTTGTCTGGTTACTCACTGTTATACTAAATTAAGGAGTGCTCACCACCCCACTTGTCCACACCAGTTAGGTTCATCTTGTATAATCCTGATGTCAACCAATATGTCTAAGATAGTTTTTCTGATGGCTGCAAGTCAAGCCCAGACTCAAGTCAGTCTCTTTGATATTTCTCAGGCGTATGAACTGATCGTGAGGAATGGACGTTTGCAGTTCTATATCCTATTTACTTTATGTTTTATGACAGATGACTTTGGAATGGACTATCCTCCCAACAGGTTTACAGAGTTGTATTTGTTGAGAGACAGATGAATATGTCATCCACAACTATAGCCCCTCCCCCAGCACAATATTGTAAAGGTGAGAAATTGTATTCTTTAAGGCAACCGTCCCACCCTTATTCCAGGAGGGTCATCAAGGGAGGAATATGATGTAAGCTGAAGATGGCGAGAATAACTAAAAACTGATCACAGAATCATGCATACACATCCATTAGACATGATGCATCCATCTTTTCTAAAAATGAAAGCTGCATTTTGCTTCTAAGTAAAAGAAAGGCCTCAAGGCTTCACGAGAATTCAAAATGCTGAAATAACAAAATGAAGATCCTTGCAGAGAGCAGACAGTAGCTTGTCACTTGAGCCAAGTTTACTAAGAAATTGGGAAGGGCCCTGAGCACCACAGAGAAGGCCCGAGGATACAAATTGAATACTCTGAAATGAATTGATGTCTGGAAAAGTACAACCGACCATTGGGAGCCAGATGCAGGGTAATTATAAGTCAGAATATCCCATGAAGAATAAGCTCAAGAGAGTCCCTAGAGGTAGCGGAGACCATAAAATGTGCATTCATTTTGGTTAAAACCTTTATTAATGCAGGGTGAATTTTATCAAAACGCGGTCCTCTCACTCATGACTCATAATGAAGAACACTGTCTATTCATTAGCAAGAAACACACATAGGACACCTGCCCCATCCTTACACATATTCCCAGACACAAGGCATCACACAAGGTAAACTACAAAGATGATCACCCTGGCTCATGGCCTAGAGATGAGGGATGGTAATAGCTTGAATTGAATGCAGGCATCCCAAGACCTCTCTCCACTCACTCCTATTGTCTTGATGACCTGTCAGTTGTCCAAGGTTGGTCAGGATAAAGCCAACCAATCAAAACCCCTGATGACAAGCCACCCATTACGTATTGCGCCAACCAATAAAATGTTGTAATCATTATGTATTTATGTTGTTATCAATTTAAAGGCATTTTAGGAGGACCCATCAGTTAAGCATTATCCAATTAGGAGTTTAGCCCATATGGAAAATGTCAATACCCCAAACCAATCCCCTCATCCCGTAGGTTTTGTATTATGATGTCATCTCTCTGATGTGTTTTTTTATATAAAAAGTATTGTTTGAATGAGAGCTCTGAGATCTGTGACCCTGTTGCTTGTATGCTCTCCCGCTGTATTTTGTGCATTACTCTAAAGTTTTCTGGCTCATCCTCATCTGCGTAATATTGGGGTTCCACCTGGCCTATTTACCAGATGGTAGCAGAGGAAGGTTGACCAGGGTATTCGGGGTGACAGGGACTCCATGTTGTGGCCTGGGGACTACGAGGTGACCTGTAGAGAGCAGTGTCATGCATGAACAAAGAGTGGTTGACACAAGATCTCTTGGAGAAAATTCCTGTCCAATCCCTCCAGGAAGCCGCATAGAGCAGAGGGCAGCTAGCTGATTGGAGGAGAATCGATACCGAAGACCCTCAGAGAATCCACTGATATATGTATAGCATTGGCCTGGCTAAACAAAAAGGAGGAGATTGTCTTTTGTATATTGGGGCAATTGAGATACTCATGGTGTGATGGCTTCTGACAAGGCCAGAAAAGAATTTGCAGCAAACCTCATATGAGGTAATGATGATGAGAGTTAGCTTCTGAAAATGTCAGGAAAGAATGTGGAGTAAACCTCATTATGAGGTAATAAATAACAAGAGAAGATTACCTCACCAGGAGTTGGGATGGCTGTTTTGTATTGTATTATATTGTACTGTATTGCATTGTATCTATTTAAGTAGCGATTTCTGGCACATGATTTAGGTTGGAAGATAGGTTAGATCTTGTGAAGAGTGGATTTCTGTGTATAAAAGTGCAGCAAACTTGTGGTATGGACCAAAGGATGTTTTCCCTTTGTGAATGCAGTGAAGTGATGCTGCTCGGGACGTGAGCAGTGTATGTGGTCTAGCTCGTGAACTTTGCTGTGGCGCAGAAGGTGTGGTTTTGGTTAAAGATACAAAACATTAAGAGTAAGAAAAATATTGTTGAAGGAAAGTGTGAGAAACGAGTGAGTTAGAATTTGAGATAGAGGTCTGTTAAGTATCTGTAAAATGTAACTGTGATGTATCATCATATGAGATAGTACCATTATTCATGTATGTAAAGCATTACACCAGTATAAGGCCAAAATCCTTCTGTACCATACCCAGTTGATGTGGGACACTGCGGGCAATATGTTTATGCCCAGGCCGCAGGAGAGCACTCACTCAAAGTCAGCACTGAAACACATGATGACATATTTAAATGCTGCATATACAGGGAAACAGTTGCAGAATCGACTAGCCATTCTGGGACTGTGGAAAGTGAGGGGAAAGACAGACAAACTGCCCGTAGAAGAATGGATGCTCAATCATGATGAGGGGGAAACAACACCCACGGCTCCTCCCGTTCCTCCCCAGAGTAGCATTCAGTCTTCCTAAGTGCAGGGATTATACCCATTACGAGAATTAAACACAGCGGCAGGATACACCAACCCCAAATATGCATCCCCACATATAGCAGTGAAGATGTTATAAACAAAGAAAAAATAAGTACACAAAAATGTGTCCATACGTAATGAATATAATTAACGATGTGAGCTACAGGAAAAGCTGACCGAGGCTGAGGAGTAGGTCCAGAGACAGAGGGACAGGCAGGGCAATAGGGAGGAGATGATGATTGCCACAAATGAGTGTTTAGGAGGACAAATAATGCTCAAATTAGATGGAAAGGGCCTGGACGATTTTAATGAAAGGGAAAGAGAGGTTAGAGCAAGAAGAAGAAGTAAAAAGGGAACAGGAAGAAAAGGGGAAAGAGAAAAGAGAGAAAGGGAAAAGGGTATGAAGAAGAAATGAACAGAGAAAGAAGATGAGATGCAAACAGAGAAAAGGAGAGAAGACAGGAAGAGGAAAAGGAGAGGGAAAGACAATGAGATGTGGAAAGGGAAAAAGAAAGGAAATAAGAGGACGAAAGGAAGCGAGAGAAACAATTAGAGATAGTAAGAATAAAGTCAAGATGAAAAAGGGAAAGAGATGATATTATCAGGGGACGTACGCTCCCAGAGAGAAGAGACAAGAACTGAGAGAAAGCAAAAAAAGTTTAGAAAAATGCCACCCGGAAGTGGATGAGATACTTAAAAAGCATACGTTTCCAGATGAGGGTGTGGTAGAAGCCAGGCAAAGGAGGTTTAGCAATTTGTACAGAAACAGAAGCAATGGCAAAAGTTGTACAATGGGGAACAGAGGAGGATCTCCACAAGACAGGGAAATTAACCTCCATGGAAGAAGTGATGAGTGGAACATATATAATGAGTCCCCTCAGACAATTATATTTTGAAGACATGGAGGATGACTAAGGAGGCAAGAACGATGATACAGTGTTTGTAGATGAGGAACAACAGGAAGATGAAGAGGCCACACAAGCCCCTTCTACAAGCATGTAGATAGGGAAAGAGACGGCGGCCCTCATTACGACCCTGGCGGAAATCGAAAAACGATGGCGGAAATGCAATACCGCCATCGAATAGCGCTCGGTGCGACTATGACCCGTCACCGCAAAGTACGATGCCATTAGCGACACCGTAGTGAACGCCAACGCTAACTGCACCAAGTACGCGCGCGCGCGCCATGCCAAACCGTAAATACTACCATGGCGCAAGGGTACGCGAATTCCGACCCTAGCGGACATGTACCTAAAGCCATCAAGCACGGCGGAAAGTACCATTCCGCCATGGTGAGAAGTACGGCATCGCGAATCAACCGTAAACGGCCCCACTGAGTGCCTGTACACCGCTCCCTGGCCACATAGTACAACTCCCCGTAGGTGCAATGAAGTCACAATGCAACCAGTGAAATGTACAAGTCACCCATGCATGCCAACGAACAAAAGAATCTCAAGAGGGGCCAATGGGAGCCGCAGGGCACAGATGGCACGAATACAGAAGCCATTCCAATGGACATGACCACAGTCCCCCACCAAGAAACGCACGCAAACACAGGCACCTGTGACCAGCAATATTCCGAAAATCACATCATTCCACCAGTCCACCTGGCTGACCGGCATCTGTTACACAAAACCTAATCCCCCGCCCCTGAGCATGACATCATTCAAACAGTCATATTGGCAGCCCTCATCCCTGACCTCACTGGGCTTCGTAGGCAAACGCGCCCAGCACAGTACCACGCAACTATACTCCGAAGCTGGAACCCAATGCAGATCTCCTCACAATACATCGCTCCCCAAATAGGAATATGCCACATCACTTGCAAAGAAGAACGCTACACGGCCCACATCAGAATAGAAATTTAATGCACAACAAATTCACCAAGCCCATACAGCCATTAGGCCATGAACTCCAAAACACATTTCACCATTGTGGGCTGCATCCGCAAGAAATGACCAGCTACTTCTTGTGTGACGCCCTGTTCCTTCATGGTACACAGAGCCACATTCTCGTACGAAAAGGCAACATGGAAGCGCACAGAACCGCAGGGCCGTCCCAATGGGGATGCACTAGTCCAGCTGAAAGGCCGAAATGTTGCTCCGAGTCACTAGTACTGCGTAAGGGCATGTGGCCCATTGGCGATCGTCCCATAAGATCGTAATGCTGCTCCACTGATTAACACGAAGCAGCAGGTGTCGGGAGTAAAAGCCATCTGCAGGAGTGGCATACAGATGGCAGTGGCAAAAGGGGAGGAGATACCTGTCAACCAAAAGAAAAGAAAAAGAACAGAATGGCCATCAGAACTACATTCAAACAACTCACTTCAATGATCACACTAAATCCACAGCCATATGCATGCTAGCCCACTCCAAAGGATCATCACCACCCCAAAACCACTTGCGACTCATAACTATCTATATCGAGGTGTAAACACCATCACAAACGAGTGTACCTGTGCATGCGTCTGTGAAAACAGAATCCATCAGATGGGATTGGTAACGTGCATGGACACAAGTGTCTGAGGGAACGTCGAGACAGGGAGGGCTCAACAAGGCCAGATAGACGATGGTCCCACTATGGCAGCCCTGCATCACATAGCGCAGGGGAGGCGGACAGATTCCAAGAAGCCCTGTACATGGCAAACACTGTATCAAATCATCTGCCCATGCATCCATTCATCATTCCCTCATCCCGTAATGAAAACGCCTGTTTCCATACTCACATAACATGTGAGAATTCCATTGAGTCTGTGCGTTATGCAGCCTGCAAAATCCACTGTGCCCCAGCCCGTAATTCCAGTGTTGTGAAGTAACATGTATTTGGGAACGTCCGGCCTCATCGTCCACTTCGCTATTGCGCATCCCAAACTATTCAAATCAATCATGCATCCTCGCCATGGCCCCTGTCCCAAGGACATTGAACAATAGAACGTTATATTTGCAGTCAGACCTGTGGGCATCTCCTCGCCGCTAGCTGATAACCGAAAGAGCCGCCCTTCGAATTCCTCATTTGCAACATCACGTCGAAAAGGCATCTGTGGCCGCTTGAAATCACAAATTAAACCATCTAGTGCGGCTGTGTGTGAAAATGGCAACTGCCTTCACTCACAAATGGGACGCCCCGCCCGTCGTTGCAACTCGGTACAGTGGTGCATGAGGGTCCACCGTTACTCGAGTACTACGTTCCACTGACCCTTCACAAGTCTGTTCGCGACTGCAAAGATTGTATGTGAAACAATGGGACCATAGCCGAATGAACATATCAACCAATGTTACACGGCCATCGGGTACAAATACATGATTGCAATAGCAAGATGCCATTCCTCGAATTGCAGCGTTGTGTGCGGGACGTGCTCGGCCAAAGGGGAGAGCAGCTTGCACAGGTGGAATGAATCACCACAGGTGGAGGCCATACAGCCTGAAAACACATAAATTGCACACCCAGTCTCCTCCCACAACCACACCCACTCCGAAATGCTACCGGCAGGACTCGCGATGTTGGCCCTGGGGGACCTGATAGCACTGCAAGTACTCCAACTCCAAGAAGAAGACGAACACCAACTACAACCGGCCGCACGGAGGAGACGCAGGAGGAGGAGGAGGGCAAGGCAGGGCCAGCAAGGGCCGCCAGCACAGCCACTACCACCACGCAGGCAGCCCGCAGTCCCACGCCTCCGCGCACATCCGTTCAACCTCACTGATGAGCAGATCCACACCCTCTACCGTTTGGACCGGGACACCATAGCCGCCATTGTGGACATGACACAGGCTGACCTTGTCAGCATGATAGATAGCCCAACCGACATCCCACCCCTACTGAAGGTGGTGTCTGTACTCCACTTCCTGGCCACAGGCACCTACCAGCACACAGTCGGACAGTTGCATGGCATTTCACAGCCACTGTTCTCACGGACACTATTGCAAGTGCTCGATGCCCTCCTGCAGCACGCAGACGACTTCATCTCTCTACCACGCTCGGAGCAGGAAATTACCAACACAAAAGTGGGATTCCATGCACTTGGCGGCATACCGGGTTGCATTGGTGCCATCGACTGCACCCATGTGGAATTGGTCGTCCCACATGCCATGGAGGCCCAGTACCGCAACCGAAAACAATTTCATTCTCTGAATGTACAAATGGTGTGTGACTCCAACAGGATCATTACACATTGTTGTGCCTGATTCCCTGGATCAACCCATGATTCTATGGTCTTGAGGAACTCAACAATACCACGCTACATGGAGCGACACGCAGGGTACAGATCCTGGCTACTCGGCGAGTCTCATTTCATGCATGATGATGTGGGGTATGTGATGCGGCAATGACCTGGCAGGAAGGGGGGGGGGTGGGTACGTAGCAATGGCATTCCACATAATTCGTTTATCGTCCACATACAGGTGATGCTGGATATCCACTGAGGAGATGGCTCCTCACACCAGTCCGGAACCCACGGGACCAGCATGAGGAGGACTACAACCATGCCCACTCACGTACCTGTGTAGTCATTGAACAGGCATTCGGCCTACTGAAGACTCGTTTCTGGTGCCTCAGCAGGTCTGGCGGGGCACTCCTGTACCGCCATGAGAAGGTTGCAAAGATGGTGATGGCATGTGTCATGCTACACAACATGTGCCTACGTAGAAATGTGCCCATGCCCCCTGACGCAGAACTGCAAGCACCTGAAGATGGTCATGATGAGGGTGGGGATGTGGCAGCACCTCAAGGAGTCCGCGAGGCACAGGAGGGCCGTGACATTCGTCAGCATCTCATTGCATGCTTCTAGCACTCACGCCTGGTGGCTGATACATGGACACGGGACTCGTGGCACTGTGTGTGTCTGGTACATGCACAATATGGACTGTACGCCTATGATGGCCTAGTACACAAAGATCATTGTCCACACATCTCATTGGTTGATCGTGCATTGTTTATGGCATATGTGATATCATGTTGAACACCCTATCGACCCGCCACCCAAGTGAGCCCAACACACCCCCTCCACCCTCCTACCTCCCCCCCGAACACCAGTGTCCAAAGATGCTCATTGTCAGTGGGCAGTCGCTATTGCAAGCCCCCTCTCCGGGTATCAGGGGCACCCCTGCCTGTGGAGCGCAGGTTCCTCCCAGATCTACGTTGGGGGCTGCCCTGGACGGAACTTGCAACGGATGATGTCTCTGCCTGCTCACGTCCATGCATGTCCCTAAGGGTTTGTGAGAGCTCAGTGAGCACACGGCGCACTGCGGCAAGTTCGGCACATACGTCTTTGGACGTCGCATGCAGTTCCCCCCTCAGGCTCTCGGTGCTTCTCTCCATTTGGACTCTCAGGCTCTCGGTGCTACTCTCCATTTGGACTCTCAGGCACTCGGTGCTACTCTCCATTTGTGCCCTTAGTGTCTCTGTACTTCTCTCCATTTGTGCCCTAAGTGTCTCAGTTGATGTTTCTATGTCTGCTTTAGTGCCCCCACATTCATCGGCATGGTCCTTGAGGAGCGTGGCCAGTTGCTGCTGTTGCACTATTAACTGGTCGAGGGACTGTTGCCTCTGCTGGGCCATGGCCATTTGCGGTGGTGTCACAGAGCGGCTGTTCGCCTCATGTTGCCCTGCCACAGGGCTTGTGGGGGATGGCCAGTCGTCGTCTTGTGGGTGCGTGGTATCCTCATGGTGTACGGGATGGGACAGACAGGGGGATTGGGACAGGTCATGGATGGATCTGACTTCGACATCCCCGTCTTCTGTGTCGGAGCATGCTGCCATTAATGGGGTGTCACCTATGGTGCTGCTGCCACCAGAGGCAGTGCCTTCTGTGGCATCCATTGGGGGGACCTGTGGTGCTGCTGTTGTGGGCATGCTGGCTGCTGGGGTGCCTGTTGATGTTCCCTCCTCTGTGTTGCCACCTGATTTGTGCTGCTGCCGTGTCTTGATGCGTGCAGCTGAGGTGGAGGGTCTTTGGCCGTTGGTCTTGGCCCTCTTTGCAGGTTTGCTGGTAGGGGTGTCCTGGAGCTCGTCGTTTGGATCGGACCCTGTGGTGGAGTAAAGGAGGGCGAGCGTTATTAATGGGTCTGTGGGAATTGGAATGGCAATGTATCACATGCATTGGGGTGGTACCTGAGGGTGATTTGGGTCGGGGCCTTGGAGGTGCTTTCATTTGTGTGTGGAGTGAGGGTGCAGTTGTTTGGCAGCCTGCAGTTAGGGTGTGCCTGCTGCACGTGTAGTGGGTGTTTTTGGGGTTTTTAATTATTTATGTATTTATTGTGAGTTTTAAAGTGCGCTATCAGGCCAATGTGTGTGGACGTTCTCCTGGACATGTGTTACTGTTGCACTATGTGGGCACGTGGTACTTCACATGATTGGACATTGTGGTTTTGGCATTGTTTTATTTGGGACACCTACCTGATTCTTCGGATGTCTGCACTCCTTTCCCCATCCCTCCGACTCCCTCTATGCTCTCCATTCCAATGGTGGAGGCACAGATTTCTTCCCAGGGGGTCAACTTGATGGGTGATTCCGATCCTCCCCCGGTGGCTGTGGCAATGTTGCGGTTGGCAGAAAGTATGCTACGGACGCGTATCCGCAGGTCGTCCCATCGCTTTCTGCATTGCTGTGGGTTGCGGGGTGCGGTCCCCACCGCACTTACCCGCTGTGCCACCAGGGCCCATATGGCCTTCTTGTTCGCAAGTGCAGTCCTGGTCATTTGCGTGGAGAAGACGGCGGCGGCATTCTCCTGGAGGGTCTCTGTAAGCACGGTGAGTTCCTCACGGGAGAAGTGGACCTGCCGCTTGCGGTCGCACGCTTTCTTCGCTACTTTTCACATTTTTCTTGGTTTCGCTAGGGTGGATGACGGGTTGGGATGTGTCTCAGGGTAGTGTTTTTAGTGGTTGTGTGGATTTTGTGGTTTTATAGGTGTACGGCGTGTTGTTTCCCGTTCCGGGCCCATGTTTTTACTTCCGTTTCCGTATATTTCCGGTCACCGTACTTTCCGGTTGGCGCTCACTGCGGTGTCCGCTAAGATGGGTGGCGGTATTGCACCTAGGGCGCCGTACGGCGGCGGTGTGGGCCGTTTTGGGGTCATTTCCGCCATCGCAGACTTTGCACTTCCGCCATGCCGTGGTGCTCGTGCCCGATGGGTCGGAATGGGCCGCACTTTGCTCCATCGTGCAATGGCGGAAACGCTATTTACGCTGTGGCGGTCCGGTCAGTCACTTTCCGCCAGGGTCGTAATGAGGGCCAGCATGTTAGATTTGGGGAAACTAGAAAGGAGAAGGCCAGATCCCATTTAACATCCCAGACGCCGAAAATGTGATCAAGCTGCTTAGAAGAAGGAACCCTCTACGTAAATAGGTTGAGAAATCTGTTGGGATGAAAGAAAATGAGCATGACAGATGCGGGTATAAAGATGAAGGATGTAAATGCACTTGTAAAAGGTGTAGGAATTACACAGTACCCTTTATTAGAGAAAGAAGGAGGATAGCTGCAGTATGTTCAGTGACCAAAAAAGGAACAAAAGGAATGAGGTTTGTAAGCTGCCATCATTGACAACAGGAGTGGGTAAATTGATTCATGATTTAGAAAGAATGACAGTGGGAGGTGACATAAAAGGTTTCCTCACTGCTATATTAGAAGAGCGTGCAGATGACATTTGGAAATGGGTGGGCTATCCTGAAGTGACAGACCAGAACACCAATCATGATGGAGCCCATTTTAATAATTGTCTATCTGACGTATGGAGAGCAGTTAGGGTTCAGTACTCAGATTTATCAGATATGATTGCAATTATAACAGGTAAGATGCGTGACAATGAGGATGCACTGCCTATATTCAAGAGATTCAGGAAAAGTGGCGGCAAGAAACAGAAACCGTGGGACAAGAACATAACTGCTTTTTAGCACAGATTATGCCAAGGGTTGCCTGATGGAGTGCAGAGGCAATTGAATAGGATTTTGGGAATGGAAGCAAAGTCATGGGCAGAGATTCAACTGACAATAGATCACCACTGTCAGTTAAAACAAGAAAGACAGAACGAGAAATGAGGATCAGATGGAGAAAGCAAAATTATTACAGAAAAAAACTGTTCTCAGTGGAAGGGACATTATTGAAAAGTGGAGGAGAAGGAATTGTTACATACATATTTCCTGGAAAGATGAAGGGGTGTGCCCAGAAGTAGAGGGTTCAGATTTCAGGCTCCACAAGGAAGGGGATATGATGGAGGGCAACCCACGTTTGGGAGCAGACACAAAAATGTTGAACACGTGGTAAAATGTGGTGCATTTCACGCATATGCATAAGCAGAGGGGGGATGCAGCAGAATTAGCCAGCAGCCAATCCAAGAGAGGTGAATACATATCCCTCACCATAAAGCACAGAACCACCTCCATATTATGTACAGGATCACACACAGACTCAAACACAAGCACCACAAGTGCAACCTACACAGCAAGGGAGTTTCAATGCAAATACAACACACACCAAAGCAAACACAGCAAGTTCCAATGCAAACACAGCAATTATCAATATAGACACAACCACCTACACAACAGAATAGAGTGGCACCATGGAACTCAAACATATTTCCACAGGCACCCACACCTAGAATACGGTGTGTAACAGCAGTGGGAGGAAATCCTTTCACCGGCACAGGACTGCATTTATACCCGCAATAGGACAGCCTACAGATAGACATGATGTGTTGAATCCTATCAGTTACACCAGATCCACAAGAGGAACAGAAAGTCGGGGTAACCATAGGTGACAAAATATTTCCCTTCCTTGTAGATATGGGGGAACTCGATCTTGTGCTAGAGAAGGGAAAATCCCTCAGGCATTGCCATGAATGCAGAAGGATTTGGAAGGGTGACAACTACGGTTCCTTTTATAAACTCTTTGGGGAACCTGACATGTCTATGCCATTATTTTATTCCCACACAACAACAGTTAAGATATGGGGAGAGATTTGATGAGTAAATTGAACATGACAATATCATTCACTGACTATGGAATAATATGTTGCACCGCAGGGATTCATTATGTAAATGTACAAGAATTCATAAGAGCAGTATATGGCCAGAAAGCATGAAGGGGCATGCCATTAGACCCAGAAGTATTCCTTTATGGGGTACACATACTGTTAGCATGGCTTCCAAGAATACAGGGTAGAGTATTACGATTGCCAACATACATTTTATTTGGACCAGAACTGCCCAGGAATGAAGAAGAAGGGAAAGGGGCAAGTGATCACAATAGGGCTAGAGGCAGCAACAGTGAGAGAAGACAGGGTAATTTGGTATGGAGTTGATGAGGGAATAAACAGGAGAACAGTGATAGCTCTCGATGAGGGATATAGAATGACTGATTTGACAAAGGAAGATTTGTTCAGAGATGATGATTCAGATGACATTGTATTGTTTAATATAAGCCTTACATACCAGCTAAAAATTGAGAAAAGAGAAATACCCCAGAGAATGTTACTAGTAAAAAATATATACCAACCTTCCTCCAGGATGATTTTGCACGGGTACCAAGCACATTGTGGACCAACAGTCCACATGATGTTGGCCTATTGAAAGGAGTTGGGACAGTCAAAATAAAATTGAAGCAAAGAGCTATTTTACCACAGGTAAGACAATACCCAATTTAAATAGAGGCAGACGAAGAATGTATTAAACCATTGCTGCCCTAATGCAACAAGGGATATTGGTGCCATCAGAATCCTCATGTAACACAGCTGCGTCCCAGTGAAAAGCAACAGGAGGGTCATGGAGATTTATTTAGGATTTACATCCTGTATGAATCTGATGGTATCATCACTCATTTCTCAGCGGTGACCTCCTCCCATATGGCCAGGGGACGGCAACCGCTAATTGATCCTGGGGATGGTTGTATGAGGGAGGATCACATGAGAGGAGACACCCTCTGGGAGGGGGTTGTGGTATCATCGGTGAGTCATGCTTTCAACCTTTCCTTTCTGAAGATACACTTCTGATTCTCCATTCCCTAATAGCCTATTGTAATACTTGCCATCTTCCACACGTGGAGAGTAGCAAAAATATGTTATTGCACTTGAAAAGCCAGCTCTCAAAATCTGGCTGGCCTTGTAAAATTATGAAAGACACCTTTCCCAATGCTGCATGCTTTTCATCGAAACCTAGTTTAGAGGAAGAGGTGCAGAGTAATACAGAGCATGGGCATCCACAAACACAGGCAGTGCTCTAGTGGCAGCAAGTGCACACATGTGCCCAGGACATTTAAACCACAAAAGCAAGAACCAGAAGTAAGCTGATGGCAGGTGCAAGTTGCTCCTCTCTGTGTGAAGGAACATCTAGATGAAAGTCGGTGGCACCAACTGGCTTTGCATACTGAAGGCTAAAGGATGCTGGATGCAGGTGTCACACAGCGAGAACCCCGGAAGCCAGCATAGGGCTCATGGTCATTCACCAGCATTGGAGAACAGCGATTTGCACTCGGGGATCCCATATGAACCAGAGAAGTGCAGTGGAATCCTTGGGAAGCAGGAAAGCAGTGGAGAAACAGTTGCAAAGCAGAAAGCAGCAGGTGACCAGTATTGGCAGACCACAGATAACCGAGAAAAAACATCAAGAACCGGTGAGTTCTCGAAGGGACAGAGGGAACATCAGACATATTAGTGGCCACGCCAAACTGAAATAGTTATACATAGAAAAGCCAAAAGAGAGAGAAAAGGAGCGGTTTATGAAACTGGAGAGAGAACGACTTAAAGAACATGTTTCTAAATGGAGAGACTTTCAAAATTGTCAATGCATGTAAGAGAGACATTGAAGAGAGGCCATATATAAGAAACCAAGTAATTAGCCAATAAGGCTAAAAAGCAGAGCCATCAGAGGTGGGAGAATGAGCAGTAAATCAATTATGAAAAGCACTGGCAAGAGAGTACACCAGGCAGCTGTAAGTGTGTGCATTTGTATCAAACCCTGGCAAGCGAGTTAACAAGGCATTTACAAGCACATGATTACAGAAAGCTCTGGCAGAAGAGTATACCAGGCAAAAGTGTGTGTTTTCAAAAAACCCTTGCAGGAGAGTATACCAGGAAGTTACAAGTGTGTGAAAGAAATCCTTGTAGGGAAATACACGAGATAAGTTGGAAGTGAGTAAGACCAAAGAACTAGCCAGCAGGCTGTGCTGGTTTAAGAGACTTGGGAAATAAATCCTGGCAGGAGAGTATACCAGGTTTCCCAAACACACATCAAAAGAAAGACAATCAATTTGAAGATATCTTTTGTTGTTAACTCAAGGGAACATCAAGAACTGCTATTTGTGACCCAAGAAAGCCCAAGAAAGGGGATCCCGCTGGAGCAAGTATTCTAATCCTTGATAGATTTCTTTTTGTGAGAGTTATACATGTTTCCTTTGTTTTGAACATTTACAAAACACTCAAGGCCAAAGACATTATCCTTTTCACCTTAGAATTCATTTGTTTAGATTGTGAGGGTCAGAATAGTACTTTGGACATAGGACAGTTTTGGTTTGGATATTCTGACACCGACATAGCTTTAGTTTTGAGTTTAGGTAGGGAAACTCTGCTATTGAAGGACAGCGAGGCCTTTCACAAACCCTGTAGTGTTCTAATAAATGGCTTTAGCCAAAATCATGTCTAACTTGCATTCGACTATCATTCCTGATACATCACAGTCCCTTGAACAATATTGTGGAGGCTGAGTTCTAACTTGTCCTTAACTCAGCCACGAAATTGTGTAATATCTCACCCGAAGCTAAATATTTTACAGTTATTGATTTAAAGAATGCCTTCTTTTAGATCCCACTCCATGAGGAGTCCAAAGATTTGACATTGTTTAGCTATTGTGGGAAAAAAATGAAAACATGCTCATTTGCCCCAGGCGTTCTGGGAGTCCCCTTCAGTCTTCAACAAAGTTCTACAGATGGACCTGGGAAAAGTGCATCTTGACAGCACAATGATACAATATGTAGATGGGAGTTTGGTGTGCAGCAAGACAAACACAAGAGTACAGTGGGTATTCAATAAAGCTGATGATGGTATTAGCAGAGAATGTGCACAAGATTGACAGAGAAAAGATGCCCTATTGCTAGGAAGAAGTTCTATGTATAGGTCAGATAATATCACAGGAAGGAAGGAAGGTAACACCTGAAAGAGCAGAAGCGATTATGAAGACACCCAGGCCAGACACAGTTAATGGATTAAAACAGCGTATAGGGCTTTGCAATCATTTTAGGACATGGGTCTTTGATTGCAGCACATATGTGAGGCTAATTTTAAAATCACTTAAAGAAGAACAGAAAGAAAATAGTGACATTGTTTGGACCGGCGAGAAGATAAATGCTTTTCACAAACTGAAATTAGCAATAAGCACAGCACCCATGTTAGGGATTCCTGATAATAATGAAGAATTATTTATTTTTTTCTCATTCAAACAGAATAGTGATGACAGATGTCCTTGCAAAAGAAATACAATGGGACACTAATCTGCTAGCATTTTACAGTGGGATCCTAGGTCCAGTGATGATACATTATCCATGTGAACAAGCATTGGCAGCAGCAGCCTTTGCAAATGAGAAATCTGCCAGCACCACGATGGACTGTGCAGGTTCAATATATGTTGAGCATGCCCTGTTTGCTATCCTCAAAAAGCCCAAAAGCACATTGACGACACAGAGAGCCTCTGGTTATGATGTAATAATCTCAAACCCATTGATCAAAATTGACAGGTGCAGAACGGTGAACCCAGCCAGATTCATAGCAGAACCAGTAAAAGAGGGAGCCAACATGCACCAAGTACACTGAATACTTCGATTAGATACCACATGTTAAAGAAAATGCCATAGGAGGGGGGACAATTCTCTTAATTGACAGGTCATTGTCAATAGACTAGGACTTGGGTGTAAGGCATATTGGGACAGCAGTAGTGAAAGCAAAACTGAATGACAGCTTTGAGACAGTGATAAGACTGAGATGGCCATTTCATTTCCAGGCAAAAGAAGCAGAATTGGTAGCGCTCATTTTGGCACTTGAAGTGCATGAACTTGTGGCAGTAACTGTGTACTCTGACTCTGCGTACATGATGTGAACAGTACACACAGGACTGTCACGTTGGAAGAGGCAGGGCTTCTTATATGCAAAAAGCATGCCAGTGCAGTATGCACCACTCTTGGACAGTCTCATAAACGCACTTCAACTCCCATCAGCAATCACCATGCTGAAATGAGCAGCACACACTAAAGGTGCAGATTTGATTTCAGGAGGCAACATGGTGCCCTATTTAGAAGCAAAAAGAACAGCATGTTTTTCCAAAATATCTGAATTTCAGACACACAATAAACACACATGTGTACATAATATGGTAATGAAGGAGGGCTTCAATTTGCTGCCCATAGCTCAAATAACCTAACTACAGGGACGGGTACAACCAGAAGAACAAGGATTATAGAAATGAAGATGGTGCTAATTGTCCACCACTGATGCAATGTGGTGGCTGGACAGCAAGGGAAAACCAGTCATGCCACTAGGGTTATTCAAAGTAGCATTAGATCAATTGCATCACTGAGCACATACATCAAGAGAGTGGGCGTCATTACGACCCTGGTGGTAGGGGGTTAACGGGGCCGGTACAGCTGCTGGCCCTGTTTTCCCACTGCCACCACATTACGCGGGTTGCTTGCGGGACCCGGTAAGGACACCTCGTAAAACCAGGCATCCTGAGCGGGTCCCACAAGCAGACCAGGATGCAAACAATGGGCCCGTTACTAGCGGGGCTGTTGTTTGCATCCTCCCCTTTCCCATTGAGCCCTATGAGGGTTCGAATGGGAATGGGGATGTACAGTGCCTGGGTTCCTGGAATGGGGAAATACCGGGCCCTCCAAGGTTGGAATACAGCGGCATGGCTACCTCCAGGGTCGTAATGACCCCCAGAGTCTTGCAGTAATGATTTCAGAGGGCTGGTTTGTTCCTATCCTGGCCGAGCACATAACATAATTTATCATAAACTCTTTAACGTGCCTGCAGTTCACTGCTGAACATACTGTGTGAACAGTGAGAGGAGCAATGATACCCCATCACACTGGTCCATTTCAGCATTTGTATATCGACTATCTAGATATGCTCCAAATTTATAATGGCTACAGACAGATTTTAGTGGCCGTATGTCCCTTTTCTAGACGGATTGAAGCAGGCCAATAAACACATCCAGACGCCACATGTGCTGCGAAGTTCCTTGTAAAAAAGGTATTTCCAAAGTGGGAAGTGTGCAAAGTACTCAGATCTGATAATGGGCCACATTGTGTAAATGACATTTTTGACCACATTACCCTCTTGTTGGGTATTAGATACACATTTTCCTCTACTTATCACACACAACGATCGGCATTCATGAACACCGCAATGGTCTCCTCAAGGAGAGAATTGCAAAGCTAAAAGTGACCCTGAAAAAAACCTAGCTCCATTGCCTTCCTCTAGCCCTATTGGCATTACAAAACCAGCCTGGCTCTGACCATCACTTGATTCCACATGAGCTGGTGACAGGACGCTATATTCACATACGCCTTGCTCGTCCCACTAGAGCTCATACTGATGCACATACTGTTGTTAGTGTATTAGGAACTGAAATGCATGATTATTTGATTGCTATGGCAGAGTCTATTAAATGTATGTCTCAACAACTTCGAGCGCAGCAGTGGAGATGAGGAAAACTGAAGAAAATAAACAAGTTTGTTCATCAGTGGTACTTAAACCGCTAACTCTGTTCCCAGGAGACACTGTTGTCTTTTGGAATTTCACACGCCACTGTCACTAGCTGCAGTTTAATGACCCCTATATTGTAGAAGCAATTGCCCCAGGAGCGGTGAAGATGCACAGATGTAGGGCGTGGTTAACCCTTGGTAACATTAAGCTCTACAAAGGAGATACCCCCTGCCAGAATATCCTGAACCTGAAGGTGAACAAGAAACAAGAAGAGTCCAGATGAGATTGATGACGAGGGATAACCCATAGCAAGAAGAATGAAAAGATATTGATCCGTCTAGATATATATGGAGAATTAAAGGGACATTCTTGCAACTATATTTACATGAAACAGGGCGTGACACATAACGTGTGCACAACAAGTAACCAATGCTTCCTATTACACTCATATTTGTTATGGTCTTATCTTATTTAATGAGCACTTATCCTCTTTTAGGGGTTTTTAATATTAGTTTTGCAGCACTTCTGTTTAATATTAAGGCCTATTTTATTTTGAAAGACGTTTTCTTGTGACATTAACACAATTTTTCCTTTGAAAAAACATTCCTTGGAGAAACTGAAAAAGAATTCCCCTTGGGTGAAAAGAATGAGGTTGTTTAGCCATATTATATAATTTGTTTGGCTTTTAGAAGGAACACCACTCCTAACTATTTATATAATGGCACAACCAGTATGCAGGAATGTAATGGATGAAATGACAACTATACAAATACCTGAAGTAAGCACACAGATGAAAACACTTAAAAGAAGTGTCCATGAGCATATATGCTGACAAATCTGTTTTAGTAATTGTTTGTCGTATCAGCACATGATCAGATTGGGGAGAGAAACCGTCTGAAGAGGGCTGATCATGTGTTCCCTCATCCTTTATGCCATGAGTGCATCCCAAACACTTGTAGCTATAGAGGTTTGCAAAAAAGCAGCCCATTGTGTATGACTCGTTACAGGGGTGTTGTTAGTCTGGAAAAGATCCAGGGCTATGCTAATTTTGGGACTGTCAGGACTGGGGGCTAGCTTGCCTTTTTGGTTGTAACCCTTCAGCTTCTATCCGGGGCTACAACCAAAAGACCCAGGGTTATAGCCCCCTCATCCCCCCCTAGCAACACCTCTGACTCGATAGCAATTTCAGGGCGTAACAGCCTCCATTGAGTGGGTGACAAAAGTCCAATCTCAGTTGGAAGATCATTTCATAAAACAAAAGAATACTATGGAAAAAGCTGAGACACAACTTGCAGTAGTAAAATACTTACCAATAGATGTGAAAAGAGGAGGGATAAAGATAAAAGACCACAAAATACTGAAGTGTAACAAGGAAAGGAAATACCAGGGTGCTGGAATAGAGGATAAATAAAGGGATACATAATGACAGCAGAAGGATGGGATGAAGGGTGAATAGGATGCAAGACATTAGCACTCCTAGAATGGCGTGAAGTGGTTGTGCTAAATGCTAATAAAGAATGCGTGGAATATTGGCCGTAATAGAATACATTGCTTACTTGGGTCGAAGATGAAAGAGGACCAGAATTGAGGATGCATATCTTCCATAGTGCTGATAAATACACCAATTCTGGTAATACCGCAGAGTGAAGTAGAGATTGGTGATTTCCCCTGAATGGATGTACACATGAGGAGGAAAATGTCATCTCCCCTTAGACATAGTAAAAGGGAATCTAGTTTTCAGCAAAATCAATAGAGGACTATGATGACATACCTGATGAGCATAAGCTGTTTGATAAGATGGCAGTGTTCTTCATATCCTTCTTTACTTCCAATTTGCAACCATCCACGATCGCAACATGGTTACAAATAACCAGATGGGAGTTTTTGCTTGCGATCAAAGCCACTGTGAAAAGCTTTAATGCCATAAAAGAGGAGCTAAGAGTGTTACAGCTCATGACCCTCCAGAATAGGTATGCCCTAGATTTAATAACTGCCATGGAGGGTGGCGTGTGCAAAGAATTGGGCCTTCTTGCTGCATGTACTTACTTTCCCATGATGAAGAAGATGAAACACTTACAGAGGCGATACATACCTTAAAAGACCTACATAAAAGATGGCGGACAGGGCAGATGAGCCTGAAAATGATGGAGGACAGGGCAGATGAGCCTGAAAATGATGACTGGTTTAACTACCTGTTCTCCTGGATACCTTCCTAGCTGGCTAATGCATTTACGATACCAATAGCCATAGTAGTATGTTTTCTGAGAACAATAATAAATGGTTGCAAAAAGGCTGCCAAAAGAGTATTTGGAATGTAAATAGTGATTAACATTGATACTCATGCACATGAGCATAACCAAACTGTTGATCTACCTTATATCCTTGTAAAGGAAAACCCCATTGCCCTTCCAGGATCAAAATGGACTTATACCCAAGACCCTTGTAATTACATTGTACAATGTGTATACTGTGATTCCAATGGGGAGTGCTGCTTTATGGCCTGCAGTGTGGATGAACAGAGATGATGTGCAGGCACCTTGAAGGGAGTGACTAAGATATGGATCCTCAAAATTCCATATTCAGAGAGGGCAGAAAGGGCAGAAAGGAGGATGTGGTTGAGGACTCGACCAGAGGGGGGAATGTTGAGAGACAGATGAATACTTCATCCACAGCTGTGGCCCCTCCTCTGGTCCAATATCCTAATAGTGAGAAACGTTATTATATAAGGCAATCATACCACCATTATCCAAAGCAGGTACAGCAAGGGATGAACATGATGTAATCTGATGATGGTGAGAATAACTAAAAACTGATCATAGAATCACACATATGCATCCGTTAGACATGAGGCACACATGCACTTACCATGAAGAAAACACACATGGTCCAATATGCATTTATTCATGAAGAATATTAACATTGCAACCATAAAGACATTAAGAATACTATCATAAGCAAGATATATGCTGAATGCAACATGAACGACACACAAGTGTAGCTCACTAGCATGGAAATGCGACAGTAATACATATCCATCTTTTCTAAAAATGGAAGCTGCATAATGCTTCTAAGTAAATGAAAAAAATTCAAACCGCTGAAATAACAAAATGAAGATCCTTGCAGAGAGCAGACAGTAGCTCATAACTTGAGCCAAAGTTGCTAAGAAATTAGGGAGGGCCCGAGAGCAACAGAGAAGGCACAAGATAAGCGTTCTCATGATGCAAATGGAATACATCCCAAATTAATTAAAGTCTGGAAAAGTACAACCAACCATTGTGAGACAGGTGCAGGGTAATTATAAGTCAGAAGATCCCATGTAGAATAAGATGAAGAGGGTCCCTAGAGGTAGAGGAGACCATAACGTGTGCATCAATAGTACCAAAAACATTCATATATGCAGGGAAAATTAAATCCAAATGCGGTTCTCTCACAAGTGACCCATAATTGAAGAACATTGTCTATTCATTATCAAAACACAGATAGGACTCCCACCACACTCCTTACGCATATTCCCACACATGAGGAATTGCAACCTACATAGACAATCACCCTGGCTCATGGCCTAGAGATGAGGGATGGTGTTTTCTTGAATTGAATACAGGAAGCCTGTGGACCTCTCTTACCTCACTCCCATTTGGCCCATGACCTGATGACCTGTCAGTTGTCCAAGGTTGGTGAGGATAAAGCCAACCAATCAAAACCCCTTTTGAAAAGCCACCCATTGCGCCAACCAAGACAATAGTATAATAATTATGTATTTTTGTTGTCATCAATTTAGAGGCATTTTAGGAGGAGCCATCAGTTAAGCATTATCCAATTAGAAGTTTAGCCCATATAGAAAATGAATATAGTTAGTTCCCCTAACCAATCCCCTGATCTCATCAGCTTTGTATTATGATGTTGTCACTCTGACTATCTTGTGGTATATAAAATATGTTTTGTATGAGAGCTCTCAGAGTTTCAACCCTGTTGCGTATATGTCTGTCCCTGCTTTATTTTATGTGTTAATAAAGCTGGGTTTTGCCTTTACCTTTGACTATTTCCATTAATGAGTCTAAAGTTGTCTGGCTGCTCCTCCTCTGTGTAATATTGGGGATCCCTCATGCTATCTTATCATATTCATCTTGGTGTCCAGGAGAGTACGAAAGAAGGAGTGGGTAGACCCCTTCCTTCTAAATGCACATACAAATGGTTAAATCCCTTTGTTTTTCTCATGAGTGGCGTGACAATAAGGGTCTAATTTACCTTCCAGCATGAAACTTCATATCAGACTTCATGAATTCGTTTTATACCTCAAAATGTATTAAAGTAAAAGTGAAAAGGAAAAAAGAAAGGCAACTAGTAAGAAATAAAAAAGAGACAGAATGAAAGGTATTTCTTATTAAAATAAAGACGAGAATAGCAACAATGACTATATATATATATTCAGTTAAAAAAAACTTTGTTAAAGGGATGTCATGGTTAAGTTGCACTACTAAAAACCTATGAAATTCAGTAAAAAAACTTTGGAAAAAGGGACGTTATGGTTCCAAGTAAAACCGAAAACCCCCTGAAATTCACCAGTTGTGGTAAGCTAAGCAAACATGACTCGCACCACCACCGTGCATTGCTAAGACTAACACCCAGGACATCAAAGATGACATCACAAATGTCCTTGACGACATCACTGATAACATCACATGTGCATTTATTTTTCATGAAAACTCTGTACACGTGATTCTTATAATGTTGACAGAAAAAGTGTAAAGGATAATTGGAATAGATATCTTGAGCTATGTAGTGCATTAGGCAATGCATTGATATAAATAGCATTCTATTATGAAGTTATTTTTACAGTATACTAAGCTACTCAAGTAGAAATATAAGCATTGTGTGCAGCATACATGATGGAGGTGCAATATTCATAATCATACCATGTTGAATAGTGAAATGATAAATGCTGTCTTATTAGTGTTTTGTGTACTGTGCAACATGTAATAAGTAGCTAATAAAACCACTTACTACATAATTTCATTATTATATACAAAACAGAAACACACAACAACACATACAAATATGAGTATATGTAGAGAAAGTGAAGTATGCAAAAAAGCAGCAGTAGAAGCAGAACGTGTTCACAACCTAACTAATTATCTTTATGCACAGAAAGGCTTGCTCTGCTTCAAACCTACTACTTCCCTATGTACAAATATCAAATGATGTGACTGCACCCTAAAGAAAGTAATGCAAATACAAATATGAGCACATCCAGAGAAAGTACAGTAATAAAAAAAAATGCAGAACAATAAGAAAGTGTTGATAACCTTATTGATTGTCTTCATACATAGAAAGCATTGCTATCTTTTAAGAGTGTATTTTCCCTATGTATATGTTTCATACGCTGTGAGTGGACCCTAAGTGAATTATTGTAAGAACATATCTGAAGTATAAGTCTACAAATATAGTACTTTTTGATTTCTTTGTTCCTAACTATTACTGTCTAAGATATATCACTAAAGGAAAAAACAGCGAGTCCAACATGTGATGTTATCAGTGATGTCATCAATGACATTTGTGATGTCATCATTGATGTCCTGGGTTTTACTTTACTTTACTCTATGCTTGTTACGCGCCGAAAGCCTGCAGGCCTCAGGGTGCGGTGGAGCGTGAAGATGACCACTTAGTATTTATAAGTAGTATTTAGTATTTCTCAAGTAGTTAGCTGGGGGAATGACTACGCTGGGGTGAACATAGCCAAGGTTACCCTCAATTATTGGAAAAGTCTGGTTTTCAATGCTTTTCTAAAACTGGCGTAGTTTTCTTGTTGCCTTAGATACGCAGGGAGCTCATTCCAGTATTTGGTTGCCTTGAAGGGGAAGGACTTGCCCCTTCCCAATGCCCGCTTGGCTTCTGGGATGTTTAAGAGGCCAGTATCTGCCAATCTTAAGCCTCTTCGGGGGACATACCAAGAGAAATGCTTCTTGAAATAGGCTGGCGCCTTTCCGAATAGGCATCTGTGGACAATCGTCAGTGCTTTAAACTTGACTCTGTCCCCTATTCTAAGCCAATGTAGTTCCTTCCTGCTATCTGATATGTGGTCCCTTTGTTTTTCTTTTTAATGATGCGAACTGCATCGTTTTGCATAACTTGGCATTTAGCTAACTCCTTTTTTGAGGCTCCTAATAACAGCGCATTTCCATAGTCCGGGGGCGTGATAATAGGATAGCTCTGGCTACCGAGGCTGCATTGATCTCGTTAATGTATGGTCTAATAGCTCTCAGGAGACGCAGGTAGTACAAGTTGTTTTTATATAGGTAACTAACCTGTGCTCCTGATCATAATGAGGCTTCAACCATCATACCCAAGGTTTTTACCTTAGGTACCACTGGTATGACAGCGTCTTCGATAAGGAATGTCTTATATTGGGGCTCCAACTTGGACCTTGCCTGATTGGCTCCGAATATCATTAATTCCGTCTTTGTGTTGTTTAAGCACATCCAGTGCCTCTGCATCCAGTTGTCAATGATATTATATATTTTCTCGATCATAGCACTGTCCACTGCATGGTCTCCAGTTAACCCAAAAATTTGCTGCGTATCGTCAGCGTAATTGGTGAAGATCACGCCAATGTTTTGTAACAGCGAGCATAGACTTCTTATGTAAAGGTTAAAAAGGAGAGGGGACAGACTAGCACCTTGGGGAACTCCAAATAAAATCGGGGTTGCCTCGGAGAAATTTTCGCCCCAATGTATTCTTGCCATCCTGTCTTTCAAGAAAGAGGCCAACCAGGCCTGTGCTTTTGTTGAGCACCCTACAAGTTTATCCAGTGCTGATTGTAGCAGTTGATGGTCTACTAAGTCGAAGGCAGCGCTGAGGTCCAGCAGCATAAGTAACCCCGTCTTAGCTTTCTCTGTCAGTTCTAACATGTGCGTCTGTAGGTCTAGCATGGCAGATTCAGTGCTGTGCGCCGCTCTGAAGCCAGATTGTTGGTCATGTAACACGTCTGCAGATTCCACATGTTTCTGCAGCTGATTAGTGGCAATTTTATCAAGAATTTTTAGGATAAAATTGGAGTTTGTGATTGGACGGAGGTTATTGGGGTCTGAAACTGAAACTTTCCCTTTCTACTGATATGGGTTTTTCCCCAACAGGGGACTCTATGCTGATGTTGTCTCTAGCCAGGATTATGTTGTTCCTGGCTTTAGTTATTTTGGCGGCAAAATCCTCTTGGACCCTTTTCGCAATCCTCTTTAGTGGGGATGTGTGGAGGGGAGAGGATTTTGGCCTTTTCCATATCTTTAAGAATGTCAAAAAGTTTTTTAGTCGAATTTGGGGCTGCCTCAATTTCCTTGTTGTAGTAATTGGACTTAGCCTCTCTGATTGCCTTCTGATACGCTAGATCGGCGCATTTCCAATTCTCTCTGTCCTCCGGAGTGTGGGACTTAAGCCATACTATTTCTTTGGCGCGTTTGTTTGAGGGCATTTGTGCGTTTGTTATGCCATTTTGCTTTACAGCTGTTTTCCCTTACCAGCTTATTTTTAAGAGGTGCATATTTATCGATCATCTCTTGTATAGATTTGGTATATTTAGCTAACATGTGTTCACAGTCATCATCTACTGAAAAGGATTCCTGAATCTGGAGCAGGCACGGTTTTAACTGCTCAGGACCGATTCCTTTGAAGTTTCTATTTGCGACTTTCACATGTGGGTTCTCTGAAAGCTTAATTGGGGAAGTGAAAGTTTTTTCCAGGGTCACCAAACTGTGGTCAGACCAAATGCACGGCTCCGTCTTTATCTGAGAGGAGAGTAGATTATTGGTACAGACCCAGTCTAATTGGTTCCCCTGTGGTGTGGTGGGTTCATTGTTTACTGTTTGAAAGGCCAAGTTGTGCAAGGCGTTTTCCAGGGCAGTAGCTTCTTTGTCATTGGGGTTTCCACTCCCTCTATTCATGTCCCCAACGAACAGGGAAGATGAATTATCAGAAACCAGTTTACTTAGCTGTGAACCTAATTCACTCTCAAAGTCGGAGGTCAAGGAGGGGGGTCTATAAACCACAATAATGTTTAGGCAGTCGTTGGGTGTATGGGTCAGTTTTAATTGCAGGGAATCACAACCACAACAGTCAAAATTTGCTTTAAAGAGATGAAGCGCGTCTTTTGCTATAACTGCTACACCTCCACCTTGCCCCAACTCTCTATTTTTATTATATACGATATATCCTTCTGGTGTGGCATAAGTGCCAGTTGGACCAATGGGGTCTTTGAGCCACGTTTCCGTGATGCACATGATATCCAGGTCCCTTTCTAAAATAAGATCATGGAAATTGTGTGCATGCTTGTTCAAAACATCCTGCGGGTGTTAGTCTTAGCAATGCACGGTGGTGGTGCGAGTTATGGTTGCTTAGCTTACCATAACTGGCGAATATCAGGGGTTTTTCGGTTTTACTTGGAACCATAACGTCCCTTTAACAAAGTTTTTTTACTAAATTTCATAGGTTTTAGTAGCGCAACTTAACCATAACCTCCCTTTATCAAAGTTTTTTTACTGAATATACATTTTCATAGTGTGAATTTGATAGATGTTTACTAGGATTCCCTTACTTTATATACATGTAACATAGAACATTCTGAACCCCCAGCTAGTGATTTTGATGTCCGCGGACTGTGGGTATGTCCGCGGACGGACACAGACAACATCAACACTACCCAAAAACTCAGGGGGTATCTTAAATTGTTCTATCATGCCATATAAATACTGTACAAGTTTAAAAATCAAATCAGCACATTAACACATTATATGTAATAATAAATAAGAAGTGGAACCTATATATCTAACATATCAACCATCCATTTAAATACCGTATGTACTAAAATGGAATTTACCAAAACAAAACAGATATCTCTCGAACATAATTACCTCACAGAAACTGCACAGCTAGGAGCAACAGCAGACCTACAGAACAATAAGAACACAACTTACCAGAAGCTAGTAAGTAAACTTCATTCACTAAAAGTAATATATGTTTGTTTTTTACACAGAAATGTCCAGTACTTTGGAACGGCTTGAGGAAAATTTCCCACGTGAGGAAATGTCTGAAGACAGTAATACTAATGGTAGACACTTCTCTTTATAAGCAAATTAATAATCATTAATTTATGTGCACTTAACATATATATTGTTTTTTAACAGACCATACGAACATTGAAAATAATACACCAAAAGAGACATTGGAAAATACTCTACAGTGCATGGAACAAAAAATTGACATGCTCATGGAACATTTCAATCTTTTGAAACATTTTGTGGAGGACCACATAAAAGAAAAAATTAAATATCATTGTCCCACATGTACCTGTTCCCCTTCTCCATTTCCCAGTCAACTATCCCCAAACCCTCACCACCAAGAAAAACGTTATGATGAGACTTCCATCCCTTCATCCCCTCCCATCCATCCTCTCCAAACCCCTAATTTCCCTGTATTTGTGGCAGTTTCTGCTTCCCCCTCTCTTTCATAAATTGTATATCTGTATATAATAAAAAAAAATATTATTTGTGTTTTACTTCAGTCCTTTGTGTCTTATTTTTTTTTTTAAAGGCAGTTAAGATGTCCGTGGACAGTGCGGGCGTCCTGGATGTCCGTAATTAATCCAAAATGGGGGTGTCCTAAGGACACTATACCTGTCCGTACTGTCCGCAGGCAAGATCAAACTGTTCTAAGAACACACCCGGTCTCCTGAATATCCGCAAGTAACCAACATGGAGGTGCCCTAAGGAAACTATCCCTGTCTGTACTGTCTGCAGGAAAGGTGAAACTGTTCTAAGAACACACGCGGTGTCCGGGATATCCGTAATTGAATAAAATGTAGGTGTCCTTAGGACACTATACCTGTCCGTACTGTCCGCAGTCAAGTTGAAACTGTTATAAAAACACGAGTGGTGTCCAGGATGTCTGTATTTATCCAAAATGAGGGTGTCCTAAGGACACTGTACCTGTCAATACTGACTCTAGAACATCTACGCACATGCGCACCACACCCATAAATCCTACGAACATCGCCCCTGTCCATAACTGTCTGGCAAATAAATTGAGCAGGACCCTGGTGGGGTGCTGCCCTATCAAAACCATTGCACTTTTCTTTGGTGGAAATGGTGGCTCTGAAAAGAGCTTTTTGGTGGTGTTTTTTTGTGTTTGAAAAACTTGAAATAGTCAACACCTACTGCAAAATGGATGACTGTTATTCCAAAAATGGTCGCAATGCATTTTGTACATTTCTCAGGAAAATCGGATTACCAGCATAAGTAAGATGGACTCCATCTCTACGAAAAATGTATGTGCTACGAAACATAATATTTTCATTGTGAAAAGAGGACATGCTAACATCTCTTAGAAAGGCACAAACAGCCTTATTGACATTGCGCCTCACTTTCTCCATTTGTGGACCAAATGAAGAAGAACGCAGCCACATTTGTCTCTGCGCAATACGAGAAAAAATTACTTGGTAATTTGGAAACATGTCCATGACCTTCCCAAGTCCTTATTTCATTGCAAATTGCAAAGAAATTCCAGACACATGTCCTAAACTGTTCCCTCCACAATGAATTATAATTATGTCTGGATGATGATCTGTCTCCAAACTAGCATAGAGAGGTACCAAATCCAGCCACTTCATTCCACTCACTCCATGCCAGTGCACTTCCACATGAGGGAATCCAAGATCTGCAGCTACTCCACAGTGTTCTGCATGCACCTCCAACCAATGTATCCATGAGTCTCCCAAAATCCAGATAATCTGTTTTCTGAAACACACAGCCATAGCTAATTGGTCTCTTTTCAGGAAAAATACTTTCTGGCAAACTCTCTCCTTACACAGCACACCCAGTAAACTTTACTGACCAATCCCTTGCTCTGCTCATTCTCATTTGCATGCCCCTCCACCCCAAAATCCCTGTATGTAATACACAGAGTCCCCAATTTTTTGCTGAGGACAAAAAACAGAACTATTGTCCCATATTGCCCTAGGTACTAATCCAGAAAAAATTACTTTGGCATTTGGTAGGATGTTCATTATTGCTTGAACCAAGTGTTCCAAATCTGCCAACAAAGTAGGAGCACTGACATAGCCCAAATGGAAAGCACCATAATGCAAAACTACCACATGGGGACTGTTCATCCTGCCCATATCTATACAAACTTGTACAATTCCCTGTACATTGCAATCAGGCACAGTGCTCCATACCACCTCCACTCCTTTAACATCAAAATTGTTTGCCACATGCTTACATTGAGCATAATGCTGTAAACCATGCACAAATATATCTCCAAGCACCAACACCCTGACTTTCTCCACCTCAGCCATCTTCACTACACACAGCCTCTTTCAACACAAACCACAACCTCAACACCTGATTGGCTGATCCTTACAGTCCCCTTTCCATGCTGGATTTGCTGGAAAACCCCGGATGTGGAACACCCTGTCCACGGACAGCCGTGAGGTCCGCAGACTGCGTATCTCTTAGACAGCCCTTCTACACTTTCCACTTCACTCTCTGTGCCATTTCCTCATTGGATACAGCTAAGCAGTCACACAACCATCCACCAATCACATCCAAGACCTCTACATATACCTCCATCATCAGAGTTCAGCAGTTCAAATGTACTGTTGATCACTCTGAGTACAAGTCTCTTATCATTGGAAAGCACCTACTACAAAAACTACTGTACAAGTCTCCAAGATGTATACTTACAGCTGCATGCATATCCACATGTATGAATACAAACTACAAGTATGCATATTTTCTGCACAGTACATGTACAACTCTTATGAATACATATAAACAGAGTAACTGCCACTTAACCTGTATAACCTATAAAATTAGCTTACTTAATGTTTCCTTCTGCTATAATCAACTGTAACATCCAAACCTGTCTGTTATCTACATTTTGTTTTACAGACACAGCTATCTAAAAAATTATAATATTAGAAGATGGGAGAAATAACAGTGTAATTGTGAAAAACACTTAGTAGTATATTATAAAATTGCACACAGCCAGGATAAGGTCATGCATCTTCATACACTCACACAGATAGACGCTATCATTGAAAAGCTCCCAGCTGAAATAACATCACTGCCTGAAAATCACATCCTTCTGCTTTATTACCCACACCTTCACAAATGCATACATTCCATGCTTTTCTTTACAGTTTCTGCCATTTACCTTATAAAAATTGCAAAATAAGTATATCATTATTTCTTCTTTCTCCTAACATTCAAAAACACAGCCTTACGAAACCAACTGCGTTTCATGCACTAACTGGCTGATTCATGGAATTAATGTGCGCCGAAAATTCCCGCGCAGAGGTGCCAAAATGTGCGATTCGCAGTAAAAGTGCGAAAATCGCAGTGCAACTGCGAAAATCGCAGGGAAAACAGCACACATCGATTTATGGAAGTCCGTGCGCAAGAAAAACATTGGATGTGCGCTGAAAAAGTGCGCGGCGCACGCCGGCGCACAGGTCATCCAACGGCATGCGCCACGGCCACTGCAAAATCGCACATAGCGCGGCACACATCACAAAGGTAGGCGGAACACGGGGCGTAACACTCGGAATGGGGAACAACGCGTGAAAATATGGGCGTCACAGGGAAAGTACAGGAGGCAAGTGCGCGGAACGCCCACACGCTAGCCTACAACTCGTATTCATGTAATCGAATAGGGCAAACCAGCGCACGGTCAAAGACGCGCACAGGGCCAAACAAGTACGCCACAAGAAAGCAGGCGGTAGTGTCCAAAATGTGCGCCAAAATGTGCGCTAACAAAAAGCACCCATATACAGCTATGATGAATGGTCCATACAGTGGCCCTCTAGGACAAATTAGGTGCAAAGGGGTACCGACAAACACGAACACCGCTGTGTGAAAAATAGCGTGTGCGTGTATTAAGGGGTTCGCGGGAAGTTCCACACGTGATTGGCCTGTGCACGTGTATTCCGGGGTGCGCGTGAAGTTTCCCACGCGAATTAGCAGGGTACGTGTATTTCGGTGTGTGCGTGAAGTTCCACACGCAATTTCAGCAGAGTACGTGTACTCCGGGTGCGTGGCAAATTCCACAGGCGAATCCAGCAGCCTACGTTTATTTCAGGGGTGCCGGGGAGTCCCACACGTGAATTGGCCGTGTGGGTCCTCCCAGCTGTTCCCTCTACACCCTCCACGGCCCCTGCAGGTGGCACTCACCACAGGGGACTACCCTGCACCCCTGCACATGTCCCGCAGGCAGCCCATCCACCATGGCCATGCCCCGCAGCCAACCCACATGTCACCTTGCACTATTGCCCACCAACGCATGTCTCCCAGCACCCCACCCCCCCAGCATCAAGGGGCACCCTCCGCCAGGCCCCCACTCCTGTCCCCCTGCACCCCCACACCCCTGCATCCAGGGGCACCCTCCACCAGGCCCCCACTCCTGTCTCCCAGCACCCCCACACCCCAGTCGTGCGATTTGCCTGGGTACGTGTATTCCGGGGATGCATGGGTAGTCTCACATGCGATTCCATCTGGGTACGTGTATTATGGGTCCGCGTGAACTTCCACACGCGATACCAGCAGGGTACATGTATTACGGGGTTTGCGGGAAGTTCCACACGCGATTGCCCTGTGTCCGTGTATTTCGGGGTGCGCAGGAATTTTCACATGTGAATTATCAGGGTACATGTATTTCGGTGTGCGCGGGAAGTTTCACACGCGAATTAGCAGGGTACGTGTATTTCGGTGTGCGCGTGAAGTTCCACACGCAATTTCAGCAGGGTACGTGTACTCCGGGTGCGCGGCCAATTCCACACGCGAATCCAGAAGCCTACGTGTATTTCGGGGGTGCCGGGGAGTCCCACACGTGAATTGGCCGTGTGGGTCCTCCCAGCTGTTCCCTCTACACCCTCCACGGCCCCTGAAGGCGGCCCACACCACAGGGGACTACCCTGCACCCGTGCACATGTCCCGCAGGCAGCCCATCCACCATGGCCATGCCCCCCAGCCAACCCACATGTCACCTTGCACTACTGCCCACCAACGCATGTCTCCCAGCACCCCTACCCCCCTGCATCCAGGGGCACCCTCCACAAGGCCCCCACTCCTGTCCCCCTGCACCCCCACCCCCCAGCATTGTGGGGCACCCTCCACCAGGCCCCCACTCATGTCTCCCAGCACCCCCACCCCCCACCAGTCAGGGGCACCTGCCAGCAGGCCCCCACTCCTGTCTCCCTGCACCCCCACCCCCCAGCAGTGCAGGGCACCCTCCACCAGGCCCCACTCCTGTCTCCCTGCACCCCCACCCCCCACCAGTCAGGGGCACGTGCCAGCAGGCCCCCACTCCTGTCTCCCTGCACCCCCACCCCCCACCAGTCAGGGGCACCTGCCAGCAGGCCCCCACTCCTGTCTCCCTGCACCCCCACCCCCCAGCACTGTGGTGCACCCTCCACCAGGCCCCCACTCATGTCCAACTCATGGCCCCCTGCACCCCCACCCCCCAGCAGTGCAGGGCACCCTCCACCAGGCCCCACTCCTGTCTCCCTGCACCCCCACCCCCCACCAGTCAGGGGCACCTGCCAGCAGGCCCCCACTCCTGTATCCCTGCACCCCCACCCCCCAGCAGTGCAGGGCACCCTCCACCAGGCCCCCACTCCTGTCTCCCTGCACTCCCACCCCCCACCAGTCAGGGGCACCTGCCAGCAGGCCCCCACTCCTGTCTCCCTGCACCCACACCCCCCAGCAGTGCAGGGCACCCTCCACCAGGCCCCACTCATGTCCAACTCATGTCCCCCTGCACCCCCACCCACCACCAGTCAGGGGCACCTGCCAGCAGGCCCTCACTCATGTCCAACTCATGTCTCCCTGCACCCCTACCCCCCAGCAGTGCAGGGCACACTCCACCAGGTCCCACTCATGTCCAACTCATGTCCTCCTGCACCCCCACCCCCCACCAGTCAGGGGCACCTGCCAGCAGGCCCCCACTCCTGTCTCCCTGCACCCCCACCCCCCAGCAGTGCAGGGCACCCTCCACCAGGCCCCCACTCCTGTCTCCCTGCACCCCCACCCTCCACCAGTCAGGGGCACCTGCCAGCAGGCCCCCACTCCTGTCTCCCTGCACCCCAAGCCCCCACCAGTCAGGGGCACCTGCCAGCAGGCCCCCACTCCTGTCTCCCTGCACCCCCACCCCCCACCAGTCAGGGGCACCTGCCAACAAGCCCCCACTCCTGTCTCCCTGCACCCCCACCCCCCAGCAGTGCAGGGCACCCTCCACCAGGCCCCACTCATGTCCAACTCATGTCCACCTGCACCCCCACCCCCCACCAGTCAGGGGCACCTGCCAGCAGGCCCCCACTCCTGTCTCCCTGCACCCCCACCCCACAGCAGTGTAGGGCACCCTCCACCAGGCCCCACTCATGTCCAACTCATGTCCCCCTGCACCTCCACCCCCCAGCAGCACCCTCCACCAGGCCCCCACTCCTGTCTCCCTGCACCCTCACCAGTCAGGGGCACCTGCCAGTAGGTCCCCACTCCTGTCTCCCTGCATCCCAACCCCCCACCAGTCAGGGGCACCTGACAGCAGGCCCCCACTCCTGTCTCCCTGCACCCCCACCCCCCACCAGTCAGGGGCATCTGCCAGCAGGCCCCCACTCATGTCTCCCAGCACCCCTACCCCCCACCAGTCAGGGGCACCCTCCACCAGTCCCCCACTCATGTACCTCTGCACCCGCACCCCCCTGCATCCAGGGGCACCCTCTTAGGCCCCCACTCATGTCTCCCTGCACCCCCACCCCCCTGCATCCAGGGGCACACTCCACCAGGCCCCCACTCATGTCTCCCACAAGTTTCACACGCGAATTTGCAGGGTACGTGTATTTCAGGGTGTGTGCGCGTGAAGTTCCACACGCGACTGGGCCTGTGAGAGTGGGGTACGTGTATTCCAGGGGTGGGCGGGATTATTTACTCGCGACTGGGCCTGGGAGAGCGTGTTACGTGTATTCCTGGGGTGGGCGGGAAGATTTACACAGTCACCTACAACGCGCCAAAAAATAAAAGGACCAATCCTGAAACACGTACGCCAGCATGAAGCAGGCGCACGTTCCGCGCAGCATAAAAAAGTGCGCAAACAACAAATAAGCTCAGACGCCAGGATGAATATACCGTTCCTAGCAGCAGTGGCCGTGGGATACCGCAGGAGGAGGAGAAGGATAGTCAGGGCCAGAATCTTCACACCCAGAACCAGCCTATTTGGTATGCCTGATGACCAGGTGTATGGGAGGTACAGGTTTCCACCACACATAATACTCGACCTGGTCAGTGAGTGGGAGGATGACCTCACATCACCTACCCTGTGCTCCCAAGCACTCAGCCCCCTGGAGAAGGTCCTCAATGTACTGCACTTCTTGGCTACTGGATCATTTCAGCGGACAAGTGCCATAGTGGGGGGGTATCACAGGCCACGCAGTCACGGTGCCTACACCAGGTTTTGGCCATCATCACTGCACGCCCATCAGTCCGCAGGCACATATACCTGCCCAGAACACCTGCAGAAAGGCAAGCTGTCAGCCAGGATTTCTACAGGGTGGCACAATTCCCCAAAGTGCTAGGTGCCATTCATTGCACCCATGTGGCTCTACGCCCCCCCAGGGCATCTGAGCACATCTATAGAAACTGCAAGCACTGGCATTCCATCAACGTCCAGGTAGTATGTGATGCCAAGGGAATCGTCACCTCAGTATATGCCAACTATCCAGGGTCCACCCATGACAGCTTAATTTACAGGATGTCAACCCTAAACTGGGACATGGAAGCTGGGCGTCATGGCGATGCATGGCTGCTTGGTGAGTAGAAATGCCACAGCACACGCATGCATGACAGATACAGAGTAATGCCAATACCCCACTAATGATCCCCATCACCACCTCCCCAGGGGACAGTGCCTACCCTCTGAGCACACACATGATGACGCCAATTCGGAACCCCATCACACCTCCCGAGGTAAGATACAACACAGCCCATATTGCAACCCGGGGCATAGTGGAGTGCACATTCGGAGTGCTCAAGTCACGCTTTCGCTCCCTTGACCGTTCTGGCGGGCAGCTGTTATACGCTCCCCCAGTAGTGTGCAGGATCATAGTGGTAGCATGTGTCCTGCACAATGTTGCTGCACGCCGGGGCCTGGCTGTGCACATGGTGGTGCCCCCACATCCCCAACCACATGCACGCCAGCTGCGCATGGGAGGGGAAAGGGCACGGGGTGAGGCAGACCGTACGCAGCTGGTGGCTAATTGGGCCCGGGGTGGTGGGGGAGGCCACCCAGGAGGTCAGAGGACAGGGTGCACACCAAAACCCACCTGTGTGGATCTTGCGGAAAAAAAAAACACCTCCATGGGCTCATGGCCTGCACGGCTACCCTATTGTGGGAGAATCGCTGCTGTCGCTCTCATCACCCTCTGCAGCTGCATCAGGAGGTGGTGGCACTATGGGAGGCAGCCCACGCAAAGCCCTAGTCGGGTCCTCCATGGCAGCAAGCATGCGGATGTGGAAGGTCTGGTTCTGGAGGATAATTGTGCGTAGGTCCCCATGCAACAACTCACGGGATGCCCGGACCTCCGCCCTAGTTGCCTGCATCTCAGCTGAGAGCGTACGTGTGAGCCACTCCAGCTGCTGTTCTGTCCTCGTGTTAGCTGAAGCCTCAAGCTCAACCAGAGTTGCCCTGAGGAGACGGAGTTCCACCCTCAGGGCTTCCCTGTGGCCCTGGGACTCAATGGAAATGGCTTCCCGCAGAGTCTCCAGTGCCTCCCGCCTGTCCCTGTTGGACGCCAACATGTCCACCCTGTGTGACTGGCTAATGGAGTCTGTTGCCTGCTGTAGTTGTTCAATTAGCCTTTCTTGGGGGACAATGGAAGTGGCCACCCTATCCAGGGCCTGAGCCATCATCTCAGTTGATGCTGCCTGTTGGTTTGCCATACCGTATATGGATTGCTCCCATGCGGTATTGCCAGGTGGCGTATGGCCACCTCGTCGGCGGGCACCACACCTGTCTGGGGCAAGACGAACTGCGCCTTGCTGTGCCGGCACTGCCTGAGGCTGCAGGACTGCATTCCCCCTCTGATCTGCTGGCCCAGGAACAGGATCAGATGTAGCGGAGTGTGACCCTGCATCCGTAACCACCAAAGGCGGACCTACCAACACTGACATCCCCATTGAGGGTTTTATCCCTGGAGCAGGTGGGTTGGACAGTACAGAATCCCTCCCAGAAACACTTACCTGCGACGCAACATATGTCTCATCATCCGAATCAACACCTGAATATAGCTCGGGGGAGGTGCACCCAGAGACACCCCTTGAGATGACAGCCTGCAGAAAGTGTGGGTTTTCACCCACCACCACACCACGTCCCTCACTGGTGCCCGGTCGGGCCTGAGACCCCTCCTGGGTCTGCACCATCTCCACAACCCCAGCAGTATCAAGCGTGTCATCCCCTGCAAAGACATGAAAGAAAATACATGGGAACAGGCATTAGCAACATGGAACACAATTAGGGCTGAGAAGCAACAGAAACAGTACTTCATTGACACATGTACCACATGACTATAACCCTCCCATGCATGCACTGTCACTGCGTATGAAGGGGAGGCAAATGGCACACATTGATGACACCAAGATGAAAGACCAACAAATTTGCTGCATGCTGCCTAGCAGTGCCATCACACATTGGCCTGTGATTGGCATGTCCAATACACATACATGACACATGCCATCACACAGATGGCATGTACCCTAGCCATGTCACACATGTGACAATAGGACTGAGAAATGCCTAGTGAAAGTGGTGGAATGCAGACAATCAGCCTGAATGAACACAGAATAACATGCAACTATGTTGTGGCAAGATGACAATTCAAGGGAAACTGGCGTGAGGTTGGGCTGAATGTCTACTGTTGCCAGAAGGGATAATGCAACACCCAAATCCTGGTGCGCAGGATGTATTGGATGAAGCACATGGGTGACCCAAACCACTCAGGCATACACCCCCTCACCTGGCACTCAATCAGAAGCACTCACACACACACCATGCACATGGATGACACACACATGCATGTGCACTCAACGGACAATGCCTCGTAATCTGGCAGGTCTCCCATGCCTTGGATCTGTTCCTCCGTGACGTAGGTCCCAGCAACATACTCATGTGGAGTGAGTTCTATGTCCTCTGCCGGAGACCCACCTCCAGTCACTAGAGTTGCGGCATGACTTGAGGCCAGCTTTTTCTTTTCCCTGCGCTTAAGGTCATTCCAGAGCTTGTAGCAATCATTAGCTGTGCGCCTCACGAATCCAAGGGCACTTATGAGTTCTGCAATGGTCTGCCAGTGTGCCTGACGTTGTGCAGGTGTGGTCTTGCATCCTGCAGTAATGACCAGTTCGCTGTCATGTGCGGACACATACTCCACAAGTGCATCAAGTTCGACCTGATTGAAGCTGGGCTTCCTTGGTGGGCCGGGCTGTGTAGCCGTGTCTGGGGCATCAGCCTGTACTGGACGAGCACTCTTCCTCTTCCGCTTGGAAGGTGGTGGTGATACTGAGTGTCCTACGCCACTCTGGACACTAGGGGCAAGAGCCCCGGTGGACTGTGGACTAGGAGTGTGGGAATGAACACTCACCATGGGACATGGTGCAAGCATTAGCTGAAGTGTGATGTAGTCAGGGGGAACATCAGCAGGATGGACTAGGACCGACACTGTCCTGGCTGAGACACTCAGAGCTGGGGTGGATGGAGCCGCAGCTGCCCCTGCAACCTCCCCACCCTGCCTACTCAGGGCAGCAGATGACATAGCTGCCCCTGATCCACGTGGGCTGGTGACACCAACGTGCACCGCCACACGTGGCCTAGACCTGCTGACCTGGAAGTCAGCCATGGAGTCACCCAGTGCCAGGTCTGGTGCCCCAATGGGCTGGTCCAACAAGGGCTGAGCAGGGATGGTGTCAGCCACGTTACCCTCAACCGGGGGGGGGGACATGGGTGTCCCTGACTGGTCACCCACACATGGGGGGCTAGGGGCACCCTGCAAGTCCTGGCCACGTCCCCTACCGTATCCACCACGGCCACCTCTTGTGGCTCGCCCACCTTTGCAACCCTTACCGCGTGCTCGCCTCCCAACCATGGCACTGATGTAGTTATGCGTATGGGAGTTGCAGTAAACTATTGTCCTGGGCAATTGGGGCTCAAAGGGGTAGGGAACTAGATGATATTCGTACCCTAGTGCTCTAGCAAGGCTGTATGTGACCCCTGGGGGAAGATGACGGGTCACGCAATGCACAGGCACCCCGAAAAAGGGAGATAATGTGCACGCAACCCCTCCTAGACCACGTGGTGGGAAAAAAAACCTGCACTACGCTGTGGCACCCAGAAACACAAAAATGAATGTATGCGTGTCACACGCAGCCTAGACTGACCTCTGAAGGGGTAGGCAACACACGGGGCAAGCACAGATGTCAAATACGTGTGCGACTCACCATCTGCCAGGAAAAATTGCGTGTAAAATACACGCGTGTGCGCGTTGGGAACACCTCTGCTAAAAGAAGAATTGTACGCTGTATGAGGAGACAGGACAACAGGAGAAGTGAACGCTGTTTGAGGAAACAGGCCCAGGAAAAAGACAAGAAGAGAAAAAGCTGTCAGAGGTAACAGGGAGTACACACTTGGAACGCCGTGAAGTAAATCGTGTGTGAACCGACAAGAACTACAGATTTCACCCACTCGCTCTCCACGAAAAGCACGTACAAGGAAATGGCGTTCTACACGTACCTTTTAAACATGCCCACACGTCCAGCGTCACTTCCGCGTGTATGCGCTGAGGCCCCATCCTCCAATTACACGCGCTGACACTCTGACGTGCAGTCATTGGATGTGTAACATGCACCCGTGTACAGGGAAACGCCTGCGCACGTCACAGGCGCGCATACGCGCTGTTGGCCTTTGGGCCAATGAATTCGCGTACGGTGCTGACGCGCTTACACGCTAAGGCCCTTTCCTTGAATTACACGCAGATGTGCTGGATTTTCACGTGCCAAATCACTCCGTATCAAGCTGGCCATGCGTAAGCACACGGAAGACCACGCTCCTGCCCAGAAGGCTGAATTACTGCCCCCCAGAGCCCCGAGCACGCTCCCACCTGCCATCTGCTGCTGCCTGATTGCCTGCTGCCCGCGTGCCCTGACATTTGCTGCCTGCACATCAGCCAGGGGTGCTGTTGCTGTGACCACCCCTGCTGGGACCGAAGACTCGCGACTGGGATTTCATCGCTCCACAGCCCAGCCCCAGGACCCAGTTGCCCACCCACTCCTGCCTCTGGGGTTGTCATGTTGGGCACTGCAACATCTGGCACCACTGATAACCCCCGGCCAGAGAGGCAGAGGGGCACCAGCTTCACTGCCACCGAAGTTGGTGTCCTGGTGGAGCAAGTCCTGGGGCAGTATGATGCCCTCTTCGGAAGTTTGCGTGCCGACAAGGAAGGACGGACTCGGATCTGGACGGACATCGTGACTGCCATCAACGCGGAGGGGGTGGCAGTCCACGACTTCCAACATGTCAAGAAGCACTGGGAGGACTTCAGGTCCAGGACCCTCAACAAGGCCCGGCGCCTCTTGAAGGCAGCGGATGCTAATGGGCGCCGGGCTACTTGTCGGACGATCAGATGAGGGTCCTGGAACGCATATCCCCAGCACCCCACGCCCAGGTCCTTGAGAGGCAGACCCATCTGGAGTCGAGCGGTAAGTGTACATGCATCATGATTGTAAGCTGTGTGTGTTGTGATTTGCCAGTAGTGTGCAGGTTGCACATGTGTTTGTATGGGGCCGAGTATGGGTGGGTGTGTAGAGGGCCGTGAGGCTAACACACGCGAGGGCTGTCATGTGTGAGACATGGATGGTGCTTGTGTGTGTAGGCTTGCATGCCAAATGCAGTTGTGTGGGCACACATGTTTGGATGAATGTGTATGTAAGTAGGCATGTTCGTGATGTCACACATGGATGTTGTTTTCAGCTGCATGTATCAGCACTGTGTACATGTGCATGTGTGTGTATTTGACAAGGGTGCAACAGTGATGCAACATGGATGCATGTGACAGCGGGATGTGGAAGCCTGATTGGCCGATGTGACATGGATGCCCATCTGAACACTGCGACAGTTGGCAGAGGTGTACACATGCATGCAAGTGTGGTGGTGTGTGTGCATGTGTAGTGCACTCCCTGTGTTGCATGTGATGTCTTGCTCACCTTTGCCTGCTCATGCTGTTGTATGTGTATGGATGGTTCTGGCAGTTGCGATATGGCTGTGGTATGGCTCATGTGTGCAAGTTGAAATTACATGTGTGTTGGCGATTGTGATGCCATGTCTGAGGTTTGCCAATGCCACTCATGTACAACTCTCATGTGTGTATGTGTCCATTGTACAGTGCCCTGATGGCTGTGTTTTATTTCTCCCTGTCTGCAGCGTCAACTGATGAAGAGGGCAGAGAAGGTGCTGTGGAGCACAGCGGCGGGGATCGCACCGCCAGCCGGAGACGCAAGGCCCGGCTCCCCTCCCAGGTTGTGATCTCGTCAGGGAGTGAGGAGTCCGGTCCGCATCCCAGGCCGCAGCTGTCGGGGGGAGGTCCAAGAGGCAGAGGTCGGAGTTGGACTCCTCGGCAGCAGAAGGGGCAGCTGGGACCCCACAGGGCCCAACGGGGGAAGAGGGCACGGAGTCATCCAGGTTGGTGGGGGGTTTGGTGGAGGAGGAGGCCGTGCAAGCAACAGAGACGGGGTCTGGAGGTGGGGATTCCACTGGTGCTAGTGGTGCAGTGCAGGACCAGGGACAGGAGGCAGCACAGGCCGCCACGGAGGTGCCTGTGTGCAATTCTGTCCCTGGTCCTGTCACTGCATCATCTTGCACCAGCAAGGATGCCTACGTCCAGACCCGTTTTCAGGAAGGGGATGAGCTCACAACAACTGGCCTTCCTCTGCCTGCAGACGTGGCTATCTGGGTCCGGGTTGAGCCTGTCCTGACTGGTGTGGCGTTGCGTCAACGGGCCATGCGAGGTGACTTGCAGTCTTTTCATGAGGAGACTGCACGTCATCTCGAATGGCTCATTGACCGCGTCGGCCTACTGGGACATGTCACCCAGGCCGGATTCCTCCGTTTGATGGGGCTTGCTCAGACCCCCTCCTCAACTGAACCCCATATGCGCCAGTCGTCCTCCGTGCCATCTTCCCACCCATTAGTCACCTGGGTGCCCTGTGGAGCTGCCTCTGACGGTGCGGCCAGGCTGGTGGAGGAAGCATCCCTGCCACAGTCGGGAGTCGGACGTCCAGCAGGGGTGGCCACATCAACGACTGCACCCCAGCCGGTGGAGGATGTGCAGGCAGCAGGAGCCAGGGCACGGGCAGAGGCACAGCAGCAGCAGCAACGAGGTGGGAGCCATGATGGCTCGGTGCCTTCGACATCGGAGGGGCAGGCATCGGCCAGAGGGCAGGAGGACCCAGCACGGGAAGTGTCTTCCGTGTGGCAGCGGTTGGGCCACGCCATAGATGCGGAGCAGCAGCGGGTGGAAGAGGCACGGCTCACGAAGGTCAGGGCGGAGAACTCCATGCGGAGGGCCCTGAGGCGGGCCGAGTGCCTCGAGGCAATCCACAGGGAGTTGGAGGTGAACATGTCGACGGCCCTGCAGACCCTCGGGGCCATGGAGGAGGACCGCCTCCGGGACATTGAGCAGGAGTTCGATGATGCCCTTGCCCGGAACATCCCGAAGTGAGCCGTCGGACTAGCCCGCTGCCCTTGTAAATAGTTCTGTAGTTAGTGTTAGGTTTCCTTAGGTTTTGCATTTTTTTTGGACCTTTTGGACAATGGGCAACATTTTTGTATATAGTTTTTTTTATTAGGTAGTGTTATTAGATAGGATTCATTTCTTCTGTTGGGATCATGGACCCTGGATTGTTTATCTGTGTATAGTTGACTGTTGGATTTTCATTTTTTTTTAATGATTTACCCATGGAGCAATGGTTTTCGATTTTAATTTTCCATTGGATTTAATTTTGAGAACTGTGACTTTGGACACCTTTTCTTTGGATTATGATTTGTGGTTTTACATTATTTCACGGATATGCTGCTTTTTTTCTTTAAATTCCCATTTTTGTTTGTTTATTTTTGATTCAATTTATGTTGCTTTTAATACATATTTTTTCTTCAAACTTCAATGTGTAGTATCATCTCATTGGTTTCATGCATATCATGATATGGGTTTTGACATTCACTGACACCCATTGTGTGTATGTGAGGGACATGTGTTCATTTACAAACTTGCAATTGGGGTTCTATCATGTAATTGCCATTTCTAAGTGGGTGGATGCAATACTCGGGTGGGTGTTTGGCATTTGGAGGCTGACCATAAGGGCCAGGGATTTAGATTGTGATGACATGTTGGCTGGGGGACATGTGTGGGGGCCTGGTGGAGGGTGCACCACAGAGCTGGGGGTGGGGGTGGGGGTGCTGGGAGACATGAGTGGGGGCCTGGGGGAGGGAGCCCCTGACTGGTGGAGGGTGGAGGTGCAGGGAGACATGAGTGGGGGCCTGGTGGAGGATGCCCCTGGATGCAGGGGGGTGGGGGTGCAGGGGGACATGAGTGGAGGCCTGGTGGAGGGTGCCCCTGGATGCAGGGAGGTGGGGGTGCTGGGAGACATGACTGGGGGCCTGGTGGAGGGTGCCCCTGGATGCAGGGGGGTGGGGGTGCAGGGAGACATGAGTGGGGGCCTGGTGGAGGGTGCCCCTGGATGCAGGGGGTGGGGGTGCTGGGAGACATGAGTGGGGGCCTGGTGGTGGGTGCACCACAGTACTGGGGGTGGGGGTGCAGGGGGACATGCGTTGGTGGGCAGTAGTGCAAGGTGACATGTGGGCTGGCTGGGGGGCATGGGCATGGTGAATGGGCTGCCTGCGGGACATGTGCAGGGTAGTCCCCTGTGGTGTGGGCCGCCTGCAGGGGCTGTGGAGGGTGTCGAGTGAACAGCTGGGAGGACCCACAGGGCGGATTCACGTGTACGACTGCCCGGCACCCCCGGAATCCACATAGGCTGCTGGATTTGCATGTGGAATTTCACTTGCACCTTGGAATACACGTGCCCTGCTGAAATCGCGTGTGGAACTTCCCACGCACCTTGGAATACACGTACCCTCCTGAAATCGCATGTGGAACTTCCCGCGCACCCCGAAATACACGTACCCCGGGCAATCGCGTGTGGAACTTCCCGCAAACCCCGTAATACACGTACCCTGCTGATATCGCGTGTCAGACTACACGCACAACCCTGATATACACGTACACAGGCAAATCGCACTGGTGGAGGGTGGGGGGGGTGGTAGGAAGGAGTGGGGGCCTGTTGAAGGGTGCCCCTGGATGCTGGGGGGTGGGGGTGCTGGGAGACATGAGTGGGGGCCTTGTGGAGGGTGCTCCACAGTGGTGGGGGTGCAGGGGGACATGAGTTGGACATGTGTGGGGGCCTGCTGGCAGGTGACCCACAGTGCTGGGGGGTGAGGGTGCTGGGAGACATGCGTTGTTGATCAGTAGTGCAAGGTGACATGTGGCTTGGCTGGGGGGCATGGCCATGGTGGATGGGCTGCCTGCGGGACATGGGCAGGGGTGCAGGGTGGTCCCCTGTGGTGTGGGCTGGCTGCAATTTAGCGTGCCAATTTACGTGTAGTGCTCCCCGCGCACCCCTGAAATACACGTGCCCTGATGAAATCGCGTGTGATACTTCCCGCACACCCCTGAAATACACGTACCCTCATGGAATTGCGTGTGATACTTCCCGCGCACCACTGAAATACACGTACCCTGCTGATTTTGCGTGTGATACTTCCCGTGCACCCCTGGAATACACGTGCCCTGATGGAATCGCGTGTGATACTTCCCGCGCACCCCTGTAATACACGTGCCCTGTTGGTATCGCGTATGATACTTCCCGCGCACCCCTGAAATACACGTACCCTGATGGAATCGCGTGTGATACTTCCCGCGCACCCCTGAAATACACGTACCCTGCTGATTGTGCGTGTGATACTTCCCGCGCACCCCTGGAATACACGTGCCCTGATGGAATCGCGTGTGATGTACACATACCCAGGACAATCGCGTGTGATACTTCCCGCGAACCACTGAAATACACGTTCCCCGCTTGGTGTTTGCTGTTTGGCAGCCCTGTGAACTGGTCCAGGGTTAGCGCAGCCCTTTGCGATGAATTGGGAATTTTGAAGGCTTTTCCTTGCGCGAGGGCGTTCTTGGGGGCGTAACTGGCGCTGCTGCAGGGTCGCTGCGCCACTCTGCACCACGGCTGGTTTTGGAGGCTGGAATCCATGAATACGCTGTGCGATTAAATGGATTTTATCGCACGCGGCTGGCGCAGTGTATCGCACAGGGACACTGTGCGCCAGCCGCGTGCGCCACTTTTGTGCGAAATTCTATGAATTACCCTGTTAGTATTCTACTCATTTACAAAGCCTGTTGAACTAACATATTGTAAGTAAAATATAAAGGCTGCACATAGTCAAAGGAAACTGCATGCACGCACTATGTTCACATATCAAACAAGAAAACTACTACAAAAACATAAAAATCAATGTCTAAATTAACATCAGTGCTATATACATACAAAATTACTAACTTCTTTCTTTTACAATTGCAGTGAAGACCTCTCTCCTGAAAAGCAGCAGCATCTAAAGTACAAACAACAACTCCGAAGAAACCTGCTCATTCCACAAAAAAAGAGTAAGTACAATGCTACCTTAATATTATGCGGATGATTCACGTAATTTGTGCACCAAACAAATTGAGATTTGTGCACCATTCCGCCCACAAATCCCCATTTATTAAACAGGGATTAGCAGGCAGAATGGAACACAAATCCCTGTTTTGTGGAACACAAACAACATAACTCAGCCCCTAGAATGTTAGTATTACAAAACAAAGAACTGTTTTAATTTTATACCATTAGATTTACTATTAGTGTCCTCCTCACCACTAGCTAATTTTCTACTGTCATCTGAACCGCATTATAGTAACACACAAATAGAAGAATAGCCTTCCCAACTAATTGTAGCTGCCCAATACACAATCACACACCACCACATACATTTACCATCATACTCAGACACTCATGTACACAGCACATATACATTGCAGAACAGCCCAACCCATACCTTCTTTTTTATTCAACAGACCCCAATGAATGCCTACCAAAAAGCAAGTCCGTAGAAAGCAACGCAGAAATAGAGCAAATGCAAATAAAAGAAAATAAAAGTGTCCAAAATAAGCATCCATCTCAAGCAGAGTTTGTACAAAAAGTTCAATTAAAACAGCTAATACAGTCATTTAGCGAAAAAAAAACAAGCTTCCAGTACATAAACTGTGCCTCCTCTATCATAATGTAAAACGAAACAGAAAGTGATTAACAAGAATTCAGCTACTACTACTGCTAACACTGCTCCTATAAAGCCTGATAAAGTGGCAAGTAACCATACCAAAAAAAGTATTTTAGCAAAAATGTTCCACCAAAGAGTCCTTCAGAATCTTATAAAAACAAGAGACAAATCATGCACAACCCTTAAAACCTACCGCAGAAAATTAATCTTATAAGCTTTGATAGACAGTGCAATCCTTCTCAAAAGTAAGTTATTTATTTTAGTGTTTAAACAGGATGAAACCACTAACAAAACTAACTACTAAATTACAAAAATCTCAATAAACGGAATGTCAACTAAAATAATTTCTTAAATATCTGTGGAGGTGAATGGAGTCACACCACGAGCACAGAACCATATTTTAATGAAGAAGCATACAAACAAAAGCAAACAAACACAATTGCCATACATAGCAGTGGATGAGGTTATAAAAAAACTTAATAATACCATAATGCAACAAGAAATACTGCTTACAAAATGATCCCCAGAAAACTCAGTATCACCTCTCCATTTGACTGAACCAGAACATCCAGTATGCAAATGGCCATGCACGTCAATGTGTAACATTGCCAAAAAATCTTTCAAATCTTTATGCCAGTTCCTCAATCAGTATGTGAAAGGCAAAGACAAAATGAAAATGAAACTGCTGCAAAATATGGATACCTGTCCAGTGCGCAAATACACAGGACTACAAGGACATTCATTATCCTGCATTTCTGGACCTATTTGCAAAAGCACCTTCCATCATATCAAAATGATATCAACACATCATTCAACTATAAGAAATCTAGTCTATAAAAGGTACTATGCTAAAAGTCCTGTTTTAGCACTAGCCAATTTAAATAATAATCTTCTACTTGGTACAGCCAATGACCTACTCAAAGAAATCAAGCATATCCAGAAAAAATATTTTGGAAGTGAAAGCCACTTACAAAATGTAGTAGCTTTACAACAGACTAGCAACAATTGTACTGATGGCAACCTTCTACTACACACATACAAAAAAGAAATACTAAAATTTAAAAGTACATCTGCTGAAGTACCAAACCATGTGTGTGTGTGTTGCCGCAGAACTTTGTATAAAAGTAACTCAAAAACTATAGACGTAACATACAAAATAGAAAACAATGAAGATTTCAAATGGTTTGAATTAGCTCTCTAAATTAGAAAGAAAACAAATACGAAATAACTGACCACTCAATACTTTGCAGTTACTGCACTACAAAACTTGACAACAACCAAACTCCTTCACGTGCTATAACAAATGATTTGGAATTATTCCCACTACCAAAACCACTGCAACAACTTAATTTATATGAGAGCATCATAATTCAAACAGTGCACCCATTTCAAGCAATAATACGCCTTCTACCAAAAACAGCAAAATTACCTCCCTCTGAATTGGTGAAAGGCATTTGTGGCAAAGTAGTTTATTTACCATTAGATCTAAAAGAAAATATGCACACTTTGGGAGTGCAACGTCCAATAGAGCAATCTTTAATTGTCTTAGTAAATGGTGTACCTACAAAAGACAAAATAATTTGGCAACAACTCGTAGACTTACATAAAGTTAGACAAGCCTTGCAATATCTAAAAGACAATAATGAATACTACAAAGAAATTAATATTGAAGAAAACTTAAGGGAAACAACTGAAATAATTCAAGAGTTACCAGAAACTGGTCAATTTCAACTTCTAGATCCTGCTACAGTATCCAATATTTTAGACCATTATACAATTCATCCATTACACTCTAATGACACCATAGATGATGCACTAGAAACGTACCAAATGTGACACACCAAAGAATCAATAAATCAGCATATGGGAAGAAAGTATAGAAGCATGTGCTTTTCCCGTACTCTTTCCTACTGGGAAAGGAGGAAGGTACGATGATAGACCTATTCAGATAACAGCATCAGAATACCGCTCATTACGAATGTATTCTGAAGATCCCAGATTTAGACAAAATGTGGAATACATATTCCATCTACTCTTTGAAAGTGAACTAGCAACTCTATGTTATGGAGTTGCACACACATTGAAATAAGGAACCCTCTTTCAAAATATGTCAGCTACACAATTACTACACAAAGTGTAAGAAAAAGGTGAGGTTTTACAATCAAGCATTACAAATCTGTTAGCAAACATGTGTGGTACTAAAGAGTGCTGGTTCCGACGTCACAGAGATTTACGTTGTATGATAAGAAACCTTGGCCCACCCACTTGGTTTGTTACATTAAGTTGTGCAGAATATGCATGGGAAGATTTACATGATTTCCTACGCATATCAAACAAAAACAAAACACACATAGATATACTAACACCTGGAGAACTTTGCTCTCTAGATCCTGTTAATGTTTCAAGATATTTCCATCATTGTTTCATTGCTATGCTAAACTTTATTTGTAATAAAAGTGTTTCTCCCCTCAGAGAAGTGCAACACTTCTATTGCAGAAAAGAATACCAAGCCAGAGGAGCACCACATATCCACATACTTTTATGTATTAAAGATGCTCCTAAATTTGGTCAAGACAGTGATGCCACTGTTTCACAGTTTATCGAAAAATATGTCACTTGTGAAATTCCAAAAGAAGCAACAAATAGTGATCACAAATTGTACATGTGGGAAATGTGGGAAATATTGTCGTCGCAAATACAAAAACAAAGGGAAATACTACACCAAATGCCGCTTTGGTTTCCCTAGACCAGTTACAGAAACAGGTGAAGTGAACAACTTCATGTCTTTAGTTAGACATACTGTTAAAGGTAAATCACCTAAAAACACATATTACATAAAAAGAACAGAAGAAGCAAAATATATCAATGATTACAATGCAATCATTGCCCTCTTATGGAATGAAAACATAGATGTGAAGTACATTGCTGACAATTCCACTGCAGTTGCACGATAGGATACAGCCTACTTAATAAAAGCAGAAACAAGAGAGCTTCAAGACCTCTGGAATGACCTATCATCAGACAAAACACTGTCTCAGAAATTGTACAGCTTAGGCATAAAAATGCTCTTTCATAGAGAATGTGGCTGCTATGAAGCTGCAGATTGTTTAACCGGTACTGCTTTGTATGGAAAATCTAAAAATATAGTATGGCTAATCTAGGACCTACTAAATCTAAAAAAAGAGTTCTAAAATCATACTATGACATAGAAACAATAGCCAAAAATGATCCCAACAGCCAAGACATTTTGAAAAACAATTTACTAGACACATACTACCCAAACAGGAGTACCATTTTGGAAAACATGTGTCTATACCACATATACCGAAACTTCACATACAAAAATAATATAAAACATGATGAAAAAAGTAGATACAAAGTGACAAATTGTGAAGGCAGCTTAGTGAAACTTACCAAACCAAGCTTAATTAATCATATCAAAATGTCATTAAAACACTCCTCAACATAAAGAACTTTATTACATCTCCCTGCTACAACTTTTTAAACCATGGAGAAAAGAAGAAGAAATACTAGATAACTATGACTCCTATGAAGATGCTTTCAAAGCAAATGAAAGCACTATAACCGATGTAAACTTTACACAGTACAAAATAATGTTGCACAATGAGCAGCAACACAAAGAAGAACTCCAGGCCCAACTAGATAAGGACACTCCCGACAGTAGTCAACCTTTTGTAAAAGGAAGCCAAGAACCACTGGGACAGCCACTAATAGCAAATGAGGCAGAATTAGCTATGACAGAAGGAGAACACACCATGTGTCACTATAAAGAAGATACAGAAGACTTACCTGAACTGTACTACAATCAAAACTGAACAAAGAGCAGCGAACCATTCTTAAAGAAGTATCAAAAGAAATTGTACATGGTATACAACATGAAAATAAAGAATGTGCTTGCCAAAATTACAAACCTATACTACTATACGTCAGTGGTGAAGCTGGTTCAGGCAAATCATTCTTAATCAAAATCATCAGCAAGTTCCTTCAACTATTGACAAACAACAAACTGTCAGCAGTTGTAACTGCCCTCACAGGTTTAGCTGCCTACAACATAGGCAGTGTCACTTTACACCGATTACTACTCCTTCCAGTAGAACACCAAAACAAATTAGAATATTACAAACTTTCTACAGAAGCTGCAATGGAACTACGCAGAGTGTTAAAACAAATGAAAATGCTACTAATAGATGGAGTGAGCATGGTCTAAAACCTAATGTTGGCTTTGATTCACCTCAGATTACAAGAAGTACTCAAAACAAACTACGAAGAGCTTTTTGGAGGAAAATACATTATTATTTTTGGAGATCTTCTTCAATTGACACCAGTGAAAGGTGAACGTATTTTTAAAACCTTAGGACACAAACGCTGCGGTAAAACTGTTGGCAGCATAGGAAATGTTAACCTTTGGCAACATTTCCAATGCAGAGAATTAACAGAAAACATGCGCCAGTCTGCAGACCTCACCTATGCCAACATTTTAAAAAGTATTAGACTTGGTGTACTTACTCAAGAAGCACAAGGAATCTTAAAAACCCAGCACATCCAGGCACTCTATGGCCATAACTCATGTCCTGCTGATGTCATGGAAAAATTAGCACACAAAAATGTCATTTGTATGTCCTTGATACCAACTCTTGCAAGCTGTTCCAAATTCAATGAAACAATGTTGAAAAAAGAATCGCAACCTATAATTGAAATTTGCTCCAAAGACAAACTGGACGTACATGGTATGACACTACCCATGTGTCAACAAGCCCCAACAAGACTAAATACCTTAGAAAACTCTATCTCCAACACAGCTGGTTTGGAGAAAATATTAAAATTATCTTTAAACTGTAGAGTAATGCTTAAACGTTCCCTTGACATGGAGCAAGGACTAGTTAATGGTAATGAGGCCCATAGTAAATACATAATACTGATGCTTTTGCGTTACAATGCAGATGGTACTAAAAACAAGTGCACGCTGACTGGATTCACACATGGTCAAGTATCACTTGGTAGGAAAACCTTCACAACCATAGGTATAATCTACTATGCAGGAACCACAACCAATGCAGGTCACTACACTGCATATATAAAAAAGAATTGTGGATGGTTCGAATGTAATGATAGTACCATTACTTTAAAGCAAAGATTACCAGCAAATCTTATAAACACTTATTTAATATTCTTAAAACCAAAATTTAATAACTAATCTGTGCATAAACATTAATACAACTTCAATTAGAAAACTACAAACAGTTAGAATAGGCCAACAGGTATCTAACTGCCCCAAGATTCTGCAACAACCAAACAGATAAATCAATACCACTAAATTATAAGAAGAAATAAACAGTTAGAATACGCCAACAGGTATCTAACTGCCCCACGATTTTGCCTTTATACAGTTAAAATACATCAACTTGTATCTAACTGCCCCAAGGATCTGCAACAACCCAACAGATAGATTAGCAAGTGTAAGATAGATTATATATGTCTTTATAAACTACCGACACTAACATGATCTTTTCTTTTATCACATACATTCACAAAGAATATATGTGCTCCAGTTACCAAACCAAACGGTAAGTATATTATAATAAATACAACTCATTAATACTGCTCCATAACACAACCATTGAAGCAAACATGTAATCGTACACCACAATACAAAGGCCCTGATTCATGCATTATTTGCGCAAAAAAAAACAGGATTTGTGCGACATTCTACCCATAACTCCCCACTTGTTAAACAGGGATTTGCGGGCAGAATGGTGCACAAATCTTGTTTTTTTCGGTGTAAATAATCCATCAATCAGGGCCAAAATGTTTACTTCCATGGATATGTTATACTGCAGTGCTTGTTAGCAAACTCTACAATCTTAATGACATGACGCAGCCAAAAATTCACATGCAAACTATAAAAATCAGACAGTACATAGACTGTAGATTTGCAAATATTTCATAGATATTCAATTCTATGGATGTGATCTATGGGTATGATATGCTGCGGTGGTTGTGGCCAGGGCCTAGAGTCTTGGGTGCATGGCCTACGGCCTACGCCCTTCGGCCATGCACCCAAGACTCTAGGCCCTGGCCACAACCACCGCAGCATATCACACCCATAGATCATACACATAGAATCAAACGGCCATGCACCCAAGACTATAGGCCCTGGCAACCACCACCGCAGCATACCACACCCATAGATCATACACATAGAATCAAACAGCCATGCACCCAAGACTCTAGGCCCTGGCCAAAACCACTGCAGCATATCACACCCATAGAATCAAACATTTTAACTGGCTATATGAGCTACCGCATTAATTTTTTATGTCCGCGGACAGCACGGCTGTCCGTGGACATGACAAACAGAAAGAGGTTTGCATACAGCACGGACAGGTATAGTGTCCTTAGAGCACCTCCATTTTGGTTAATTGCGAACATTCCGGACACCGAATGTGTTCTGAGAACAGTTTCATCTTGCCTGCGGACGGTACGGACAGGTATAGTATCCTTAGGACACCCCCATTTTGGGCAATTACAGACATCGCGGACACCGCACGTGTTCTAAGAACAGTTTGATCTTGCCTGCGGACTGTACGGACAGGTATAGTGTCCTTAGGACACCCCGATTTTGAATATTTACGGACATCCCGGACACTGCGCGTGTTCTAAGAACAGTTTCATTTTGCTTGCGTACAGCACGGACAGGTATAGTGTCCTTATGACACCTCCATTTTGGTTAATTGTGAACATTCGGGACACCTAGTGTGTTCTAAGAACAGTTTCATTTTGCCTGCGGACACTATATGGACAGGTATAGTGTCCTTGGGACACCCCCATTTTGGATAGTTACGGACATGCCGAACACCAAATGTGTTCTAAGAACAGTTTCATTTTGCTTGCGTACAGCACGGACAGGTATAGTGTCCTTAGGACACCTCCATTTTGGTTAATTACGGACATCCAGGACAGCGCGGCTGTCTGCGGACAAGATGAACACAACGGGGGTGCCTGCCATCTAAATAAATACAGCATTTGACCCATCTTTTACTCCCTCACACTCCCCAAGCACTCTTACACACCAACACACTTGCCAAAGTTGTATTTCTCCCCCATTTGGTGCTGCGCTGTCCGCGGATGTCCGCAGATCCAAGATGGTGGGCGCTTCGAAACAATCTGAGGCACTTCACGCTCTTCACCATCCAATCAGCGAACACGTCGCATGTCAGAGGACATGACGCAAGCCGATTAGCCAATCGGTGTCCTGTCCGCGGATCAAACAGGGAAGTGTGTCCACGGAGCGGACATAGATATCACTAATTTTTTGTGGCCTACTTTTTGGTCGTTTTAAAAAGAACTACTTCACGGATTTTCACCAAATGTACAAAAGCACGCTTTCGGGACCAAGCCCGCTGCTCCTGCTACAAATTTGGTGAAAATCCATTCAGCGGTTTGGCCTGTAGGCGTGAGCAAAGTTTTTCCCCCATTCAGTCTATAGAAAAAAAAGAAGTTTTGGGACCCCCCCTATTACTTTGCCCCCCTGGACCAAACCTCACCAAACTTTGCAAAAATATTCAGAGTGGGCCATATACTTTTTTTTGCAAGTTTGGTGAGGATTCATCCAGGGGGAGCAAAGTTATAAGCCGCCCAAAAAGTGCTCTTCCTAGGGGATTAGCAACTTAACCATAACTACACAGCCACTACTGTGGATGTCTAATATATTTAAAATGTAGCTGAAAACAGACAAGAAAGGGAGATATATGCTGTAAGCAAAGGAAAGAAGTATGCATGTAATTTAGGAAAACATGTGGAGTAGAAAAGGAAAGGATGTAGGAAATGAAGAAAGCGTGATAAAAAAAAAACGAAAGAAAGGACGAAAGAAAGAGAAAGTAAAAAACAAAGAAAGAAAGACAAATCGAATGAACAATACAAATAAAAGGAATCAACGAGAAAATGGTGAACGCTATCTATACTAAGCAAAGCTAGAGTATCAAGGTCCAGATATGCCCCTACTTGAATGTAGGTATGATCCGTCAGTCTTGACAATATTATTGCTGTAAAGTGCAGACAAAAGCTTCCTGTGCAAAAAAACTCTCATGCGACCTTTCTTTTCAGAGTAGTGAGTATAGAATTTACAAATGGTGAAGGCTAATAAGCAATAATTGAGAGCGCAGCAAAGGAGAAATAGGAGCTGAATGATGTGTCATTTTCATCAACAGAGAACAAAGAGAGCATGCTATTTGTCTTCACTGCCATCAGAAAGGAATCAGTCGGCCATTGCAGGTCTGTCACCAACCTGCTGGAGATACATGTTTGAAATGAAAAGTCCATCTTTCCTCTCTCATCCTGCTAGTCTTTGATTTCAGCTCTTATTTTTAAACAATTGACAAGCAATTTCAATGCAATGAATTCAACATTATATTTGAGGGGGGACATCTAATGTACCTCTCTCGAAAAGAATGATGGAGAATGTCTTTGGGTGAATGTTTTGAATGCAGAAAACTGAACATGCTTTTTGCTTATTTATATGGTACCCTAGGAAACAATAAGAGAGTGAAATAATCAGGGAATACTGCGGTTCCGTCAATGCATTAAGCTAATAGGATGCACGTGTTCGATACAGTTGCAAAAATCATCTGCTTTTTACAGCTCAATCTATAATTAAAATGATCATTTTTTGCAAATGATTGTCAAGTAATGGCCGAACTTTAACCGGAATTAGGATTTCGTAGAGGAAAAAAAAGACAGCTTCTTAGACCTGATTTCCAGTTAATATTTCCATCCACTAATAGTGCAAGATTATTACAGGGTGTTCTCCATCGTATGCCACAGAGACGAAAATAAATAAATAATTACAGGCTTCCACATCTTTTCTATAAGTATACACTTGTAATTTTGTACGTATATCGACAACTATAAATCACAGATGAAATACAAATGTTATATTGTAGGGGGTACAATATTAAGACGGTGGTAAATATGAAAAAACACTTTTTGGAATGCCACCCCATATTTACTGACCTTGCTCGCTATGACTAGTGACGTATTTGCTTCCTTCAGCGTTTTGTAAAGCTCTCACAATTATGAGATGAAATGGTTGCTAAATAACAGAGGAGTGTGCCCTTATCCAATCGGTAGAGTTACACAATAATTGTTCTTGCTCCACACATTTTATTATTTATTTGTATTTATTTATTGGGTATTTATAATGGGCCTATGCACAATACATGTTGTTCCCTAAGCAAAGGGATGTTCACCCTCAGGCACAAAACCAAATATAATAATATCAACATATTTTAATAAGGGCCTCATCAGGAGTCCAGCTGTATTTTTGTAGAATGTTCGCTGAGCGGTAATAGCGATACCGCTGGGTCGTGCAGCAATATTAGCACTGTATCACAACCTGGCGTGAATGCCTGCCCCACTCCGGCAGTAGCGCTATTGCCACCCAGCGGGAACAGTGCTGAAAAAAGGGTTACTGCTGAAATATCGGTGCTACTAGAGCTACCGCCGGCAATCCCGCTGGAACGGGAAGCATGGCGGTGGCCATTTCGAAAAACTAAATCCATCCTGCATCTCCACTTGCTGCAGCCATCCGGACATGGAAACAAGCCAAAATGTCACAGGAGAGGGCCAGAGGCAAGGTGCCTGAGAATTATTTAACAAAACCAAAGTTCAGTGAAGGAGAGCGTGTGGTCTGATGAGGTTGTTGCACACAGTGAAGAGCTATATGGTAGTAGGCACCCAAAACCTCAGTTCAGTGCAGGACAGCCATCTGGCATGCCATCTGCCAGAAAGTGACTGCTGTGGCCAGCATACCCAGTGACGGAGAGGACTGCAGGAAGCGATGGAATTACCTCAGGGTCTGGGTGCATGGACTACTGTCCCAACACCGCCAGGGGTCCTTGGAGACTGGAGGTGGCATCGTAGAACAACTGGTCCTCCCTGCCTGGCAGGAGAAGTGCAGCACAGTCATGGGCATCGAGGACATTCAGGGAGTAAGAGGTGCAGAGGCGGGTGCCAGCAGCCAGGTGGCAGGAGGTGAGTCAAACCCCCCCAGCACATGTCCAGGCAAACATGTCAGCTTAGCGCACGGCGCCAAAGCGGGCAAGGACACATATCAGCAGGCCCAGAAGATGTGCATGCCAATCAGGATGTAGTGACGGGGTGCCACATCAGCCACCCTCCACCGCAGCCATGGGGCAGGGCACCAAGGGCACCCCTGAGTGTAACAGCAGTGGGAAGGTGTGGCAAGTGACCTATCCAAGTGCCATAGTTTGTTTGATATTGCTTTGGATTATGCATGTTGCATTGTGGTACCTGTAGCCATGTGTGTTTTTGGAATTGCTACTGTATGTGTTTGTCAGCTTCTGCGTTCAGGGTTGTCCAACATGTGTATGCTCCCTGGGCTGTATTGTGACATTGTGGTGAGAGGTGGCCAGGTACTACTTTTGCATTTGCTTGTCATGCCATACTTTGTGTAATTATTCACACCCCTGCCCCCTATTTGGTATGGTGCTTCGCAGTGCATGTGTGCAGATAGCTTTACGCACCAATTATCCACGGTCATTGTCCTCTGTGCCTCTCCTTGTATCCTGGCAGTGTGCTGTTCCGTAAGACCATGGAATCATGGGTGAAACCTGGGTAGAGGGCAAAGCAGTGGGTAATGTCAAGGTTGGGGTCGTAGGCCACCTGCACATTAAGGGAGTAGTAGTGCTGGCGGTTACGGTACACTGCTTTGTGGGCCTGGGGGCCACCAATGTGACACGGGTGCATTGCAGGGCTGTAATCACATTGGGTATTTGGTCAAAATAATAGAACTGTGCCTTCATGGCATTGACCTGGGCTGGGGTGGTGGTCAGTGAGATGTGCATTGCACATGCCGTAGGAGGGAATCCAGCACCTGGGCCAACACTCCACACAATGTGGGATGTGCCACGCCATGCATCATGGCCACAGGGTGTTAGAAGGTGCAGGTACCTGAGAATGGTAGTACAGACCCTAGCTTCAGCCGTGGGGGCACAGTTGTACAGATGTTTATCATGCTCTCTATGTTGCCCTGTATTTTATTGAGCAGCTCAGTTATGGTCTCCCGATTGAGGCGGTACAGAGTAACCAATTGGGTGTCAGTGAGGGACCAGGGTGAGGGCCTGTCCGTGGGGATTTGTGCACGCCTTACTTGGAATCTCCTCCTCCTCCTCCCCACCCTTGTACTCCCTGACTCCTGGCCTGGTTGTCCTGCATATCTACTTGCCTGTCCCAGCTCATAGTGGCTAGTGGCAGCATGGTGTTGGAAAAAGTGTTTGGGGAAGGGGAGTGCCTATTGTAGTGGTCTGGAGTTCATTGAAAGCACCTGTGACTTCATTTCTGACACCTGTGTGCATTTACCTCCATTTGGAGGCTGGAGGTAATTGTGCCGTGTTTTCAGCGGCATTAGCTCCAGTTTTCAGTGCTAATATGGCCATACATGGATGCGCTTTGTGTTGCCGGCACAGAAACCGGTGGCTGTAATAGCGCCGGCAGTAATGGCACCAGCTGATTTTACAGTTGGCAGTATTTTCACTGGCTCGTGATCCGTCAGAGCGGTTTTGGTGGTGCTAATTCTGTTAGAGCCACTTTTAGGGTTTACCACCCTACTCGTGATGAGGCCAATAGTGTCCCTTCGAAATCCCCTCTACAGATTAATGAAAAAGACATTGCTGTTAAATACCATGTAGTCATTTACCCCCAGCTCCTTATCCATGAACGTGGTTTGGGCTGCTCCTTTTTCTAGCACAATTTAAGAGATGTTCTAGCGCATCTCATCACTTGTGCCAAAACAGTTTGAGAATCTGAGCCTGTGCTTGGATCTCTTGGTGCTACCACCTAGCCATGTATAATAATCAATTACTTATATAGCACTTTCGCCATACCCTTTACATAAAACACTCTTAAATCAAACTATTTTTACCCAGCAACTAAAATTAATACTCATTTGTCGACCTCAGAAGGATGAAGGTTTGAGCAGAACTTGCTTGGATTGTTAACTGTGATCTGCATAACACACATAATTGACCATGTAACCCACTGACCTATATTAGCAACTATTTCTCCTTACATGTGCATACCACAGGCTTTGGCCATTCATTGGTTTGGAGGGATACATTTCCTGTTAACAAATCACTTATTAGTACAGAAAATTAAACAATATATATATATCACACTTGTATGAATACATTAATATTTGATAGCACACTTAGGCACATGACAGTGATCAACAATGGATAATATCACAATAGTACACTTATTTCATTACTTATGAGTTAGTATAGAAAGGATAAGGTAGCTGAGAATACTTTTATGGTTTCAAGGAAAAACAATGATGAATCAAAATGCAGTACAGGAATAAACTGATAGGGTTTCACAAGAGATAATATGTTCACTTTTCCCCTTGTGGCAATTCACTCCCCCCCTATGCAATATAAGGAGATGGAAGTAAGCACACAGTTTTCAGGAATACAATCACAATACAATACGAATTTCAGTTCCCCCCCTAGCAAGTTTAGAGAAACAGGGATGGTTTTAAACACAGGCAAAAGTGCTTTTAAATGTGGTATGCAAATAAGGGAAAAATATGCTAAAAATGATTTTAATTCCCTGTAGGAGGTTCAGGGTAGGTGATAGCTATTTAAGATTAGTTCAAGTCACACTCGCGATGCTCAAAGAGGGATTAGCAGGTTGAAAACGAATTTTAGCATTTCAAGCAAAAGCGGCTATTTTGACAGGTGAAGAAATTTGAGCCAAATCGCAAATCGCTGCACTTTTTCTGAGTGCGTTGAGCGCGATTACGGAAAAACTATAAGAAGTAGAAAGTCAGTTTATGGCTTGTTCCTAGCACACGCGGTTCCAAAGATACGACGATTGTGTGAAGGTAGTTTTTTTAAATTAAAGTAAACTTCAGAATGACAAAATGACACTTTTACAGCTTTGAAATGACAGAATGAACACACAATTCCTATGATGCAGTTCTGGACAGGTTAAAATGGTTTGAATCAGATTATTTTAGACTAAGAGATTGGTTCTGGCACAGTTCTAGCTGAGTACTCACACTATAAATTTGAAATAGGCCGTCAGGGTCTGGTCAGGTCTGCTTTCTTTGGTACTGGTTCTGCTCACAGCGATCTGGCCTGGGTCTGCAAGCGGCACTTCACAGCGGTCTGGTCTCTGGTTCTGCCAAAAGTTCTTGGCACTGCACAGCGGTCTGGTCTCTGGTTCTGGATATAGCTCTGCTTTCTGGGTGTTTCTGGCACAGGGTTCGAGGCCAGAATCAAACAGCTTGCCCGGCTGTTGAATAGTTTGGTTAGGTTTTGAGGCCTGCTGAAAAAGTTCTAAAGTCTGGATTCTAAGTTCTGGAGATGGTCCTTCTGGATATTGTCTGGTCCGGCAAAATGCTTCGCAAGAAAATGGAAAGTGAGTCTTGCCTGTCCAGAGCAGTCTCTTTTTATGTGTTTTGAAAATGGGTGTGTGCGTGGGCCTAACTAAGCCTGCCCCTCACAACTTATCATTGGCCAAGTCCTCCGGTCTCCCTTGATTGGGGGAAGGAATGGAGTGTCATTGTGATGAGGTAAGGTACATTCTTGCCCAACTCTGATCTTTCTAAGAGCTTGGGTTAAGAAATGACAAAAAAAAACATTTTGGTAGCTTTAGCAACATTGGTTTTTCATCAAATCTTTACACAGACCTGTACCCTCTCCCTGAGCATATTAATATAAATTATCATGTCTCTAGCATAAATACAGTGTCTGCAGCATTAATAAATTGTGGGCTTCGGTCCCAGAACACCGTACAAAGTGGAGTTTAGACTCAAGTTGTAGGTACATTTTGCATATTAAGGATCTCCAAATTGTACATTCTTGTCAGCTTGAGAGAATATTTTGTGAGCGATTTAATCAAACATACATTTGGTGCAATATGAAATCCGCAATTCAGTCTGGGTCCACCCCCAGGAACTTGGTGAGTCAGAGATCACATGCCTCTCCTTCCCCCAGAGCAGTGTTGACAGTAAACACCCAAAATCAGCATATTCTATTCAGCAGAAAGAGTCTATTGTGTTGACTGAGGTCAGCAGACCAGGGGGCGACTCTGCATCTGGTTACCACGACCATGTGATCTCCTGGGCTGTTGCTGGGAAGGCTAAGTGTGAAGACTTCCCATGAACAGAGGCCTCTTGAACTGTTAATTGAATCAGACTGTCTTTCTGGGAACAGCAGGTGTTAAGAATTTTCATTAACCAGCAAGGTTTTGAAGTCCAGGCTGGCTCAGGCTCCTTTGTCAGCTACTGAAATATATTTAAGGATTTTACTTGATAGTATATGATCCTTGCTTGACATGGCATTGAGTAATTTTGTGCCCATAATTTTAGCCATTTTCGACATCAATTAAAACGGATTTTGAACAGATGGTCTCCTGTATTAACTATCTTGCAATGTTTGAAATAGGCATTTTTAGCTTGCATTTCAGAGAAACAAAGGTGATTTCAAAACGCTTTTTGAGCTAACAGGCACTGCGGTTTTTCCTTTGGCACCACGTTTCACTCATGGCGCTTCTGGCCCACCACGCTCGCACTGGTGGGTGGCAGGTTGGGCGACCATTTTGGTGTGTGCAAAAATGCGCGGTTTTCCTGGATTCTGGCGCAAATGTGGGATTTTCGGCCATCTTGGATTTTCAAAGCCCACAGCACCAAATGTTGTAGCCTAATAACTTGAACGTGGGTCAAGACACCCAACACTACCTACTAGTTTACCTGGGTACATGAACATCTAGGCCACAGAAAATCAGAACTTGGAGTGTGTTAAACAAAATGATAAGCATCAGAAACATAAAACATTCAAGTTGACTATAAATAAAAAAACTCTGGGTCTGAGCCAACCGGTCTGCCTGCCCTATGTAAACAAACAATAAACTCCAGCTTCAGTGTGTGAATATTGCACATCAAAGAGATCCAAACTTCACAGGGTGTTACATGAAAATAAAGAGGGCTCTAAGATCCTGCTTTATTTTTGTTTTCACACTTCCTCTGAAATCCTTTACCATGGCTCACAGAGTCAGTGCCAGAGGTCACAGAGAAGTCACCAGGGGTTGCAACTGCTCATGATCATGGGCATTGCCTTCTAAAGTTCATTGCCTTTTTTGCAGAAGCAGCAGATCTCCATCTGTTTTGGAAGGAGTTTCCTTTTTGTCATGATTTCCCGCATGGGGGAAAGATTCAACCGAAACCTCATGAAGGTCCCTCTCTTTCATGATATGCTTGGAAAACGGTTGGTTGACAAATTTACATTGAAGGTTAAGCTTGTATTGCAATTTCTTCTCGATCGTGTTGAGCCAATCGTTGCGTGCAACTCTTTTTTTTGCTTTTACTGGACGATTATCCAGTTTCAAATCTACTGATGGGACAGAGCTACGTAATTTCTCCAGTTTGCAGTTGAAAACACCAAAAGTGTCAGGATTATATTAATTATCTTCAAAACTTCTTGGGTGCCCTGGGCATGACTCGCCAAAGCATTGCTGCCTCTCGTTGACAGGTAGTGAGTCTGGGGAGTTTCTGGCTTCTGAATGGCAACCCTTGCTTATTGTTCGGCTGCAGAATAGGCAGCGTTCCATGGAGTGACATGACATGGACTCTAGTGGATCGTCACTGCTCACGGAACTTGTACGCCTTCCGGGCTTGAGCTGTTCACATTCTATCCTTTCTGCCTGGGCACCACTTGTTCAGCTCTGAGGTTCTTGGGATGGAAGGGGTGGGAGTAACTTTTGCTGAATGTGTTGGCCAAACAAATTGAGTACCCAAACCCACTCCAGGTGTGCCCTGTCTCCTCTGTCTCTATATCATGGAGTGAATACCTGAGTCATTGGTGAAGCCATGGGCTTGGAACAGCTCATTTTTGCCAAAATGTACCAGCGTATGTTGCTTCAAACCTAGATCCGCATTTATGGTCTTCACCTGATTACTGTACGATGAGGTAATGGCAATCTTTCATACATTGGATTAGACTCTTCGGTAATTGGCAGGTACAATTCAATTGCAGAGCACTGCAATTAGTGTCAGAACATGATGAAAGAATGATTCTGGCATAGATAAGACCAGTATGTTAATTTTCTCAGTTAGTGATTAGTATTCATTCCTGCCTCACAGGACAATACATTGCTAATTGTGGTTTTCTCACTGGACCATTTTCACTTTAATTAGTGTAAACTTTGCTTGCGAGATTAACAACACTGCCTTTCTGAACTGCTTATTTTCATTACTGTGAATGCACAGATTAGTAAGGGGAACACATGTATGCTCCAACTTATCTTTGTCAAGATAGTTCCGCCCTACATTGCCAAAATGCAGAAATCATCAGTTTTCCCCAATGCTACATATCATGATGATAACAGAGAAGTGGACAGCATACCTGGTTTGTCCATTTCGGAAGGCTCTCCAGAGCCTGTCCAGTCACCTACCACAGATTTCTTCTTGATATAATATCAGGTGAACTGCAATTTAGACAACCTGGTCTTTTCGGAGGACATAATGAAGCAGGTGAGCAATAAAGAAAGTTGCTGAATCTCTGAAGCTGACAATCATATTGGAGCACTTGAAGATGATCAATCTAAAATACTATGGGTCCTTCAGAATCTTAAACAGGCGTCAGTTGTGTTCAGGCTAAATATGCAGAACTGGAGGTGAGATTCCACAGAAATAATGTGGGCATACTTGGCATTCCAGAATCAACAAGGATGCAGAATACTGAATCTTTCACTGAATCATTCATCATGTATGTGCTGCAGAGCCCCCCTTTGTCACTGCAAATTTTGTTTAAAGGACACAGGTTACTTTTACAGAAACCTAAGCCAGGTCAGGCACTGTGCCCAGAAATGGTCTGTTTACTCAACTACAGAGACTGAGGTACAATCATCTGTCGTGCATGAGAACTTGGAGAATTGCAGTCCAGGATTCCAGAATTTCATGCTGTACCCAATCGCAAACTCTACTCAAAGAGCATGACAGTCCTTTGCGGTAGACAAACAGAAGCTCAGGGACAAAACATGAAAATGCACATAGCTCTTACCAGCTAAATTGTGTATGTTATAATGGAAAGGCACACATCTTCACCAACCCAGAAGCTGCACATGCTTTTCTGAAGGCATTACCAGCATTGTAACCAAGTGATCACACATAGGTTCAAAAATCATAAGTGATATAATATAGGTTGTCATTGCAATCCATGATATACTGTGTGTGTTATTAGCCAACCAAATGAAATTGCAGAGTGTTACCTTCATAGTTTATTTAAAGGGGCTTCCATGATATGCTTACATATGAAAGGTTGCAGTCCATAATTCTTCTTAAACATTTGTGTTATACTTGGCCGTCACAGTTGTCCCTATGATTGAGAATTAACCTGTTTTGGCCCCACTGGCACTCCGGCCAGTGTTCCTTGGTTGTGTCATGTTTTACTGTTGAAAAGTATGGCTGTGGGGAGGTTAGGTTGTTTCCTTTTCTCTGGGAAAGTGGAAAGGTAGTGAGGCTGGGGTGGATTATTTTCTGGGGAGGTTTATAGGTATTATACAGTTTACAAATGTTCACAGCATAGTTCTTGTATAGCCCCAGGCTCATCGATATGTAGTAAAATACTGGCATGGTCAGTCTCAAATCAAAATATATCTCCCATGCATCAATGTACTTTACTTAGCTGGACTCTAGGTGGATTGAAGAACATTATAAAAAGCTGCAAAGGCCAAGCTGAAATTGAAAAGAAGGCTGCTAAAACAGTAATAATTGCATTACTATGTTTGTGCAATGAAAACTTTGCAAGAATTCCTTGATTAGGAGAACACAGTGATTTGTGCACTTTATACACTCATCTCCTCGTCTTTTCTCAGCCAATCTGAAGGATGCACTCTTTGCACTTTCTCTGCACATTGCACTTTACATATTTATTGTATATTTGGGAATTAGGCATGTTGTTCACCAGTTTTTTACTCTCTTTTGCTAGCGCCAGCAGAATGAAAAAAGCCACAAATTGAATAATACAATTATTGTTTGGCCACACTTCACCTTCATTCCTATTTTTTGTTGTTGTTTGTTTTTGGTTCACATATCTGGGACCCTGGCAGGCAATAGGTTAACACTAGTCAATATACATGCCCATAGCATGCTAGAACCATGATTCTTTCAGTGCACCTCGATTCTTTCAGTGCTCTTGCTGAGAGATTTTTAAAGGTTTTAGTTTCTCAAGTTATATGGGTGGGTGACTGTAACACGATCTTGGACATATCGAGAACAAAATCCAGAGAGCTTACACAGGCAGTATTAAATATACATAGATGTATATCTTATTTTTAACCTTATGAATTTTAGCCCTGATTGGAACCTGGAGATGCAAGAATTCTCATATTATTCTACAGTCCATGATATGCATGCTAGGATTGATTGGCTCCAAGAATCCACATCCCTGCTTCACAAAACAACAAGCTATATAACATGTCCCACTTAGACCACGCTCTGCTTTAATGATATATTTACTGAGTGAGTGTGCTTCTGGCCTTCCATCATGTCCTTTCAAATTGGCTGCCCTTTGGGCCGTGTCCTTCAGAAGTCCGTTAGAAAGTGATGTAATTACCTTTTTTTATACACATTTAGGTTTGATCTCATCAATGGTGACGATTGGGGACACTGGTAAAGTCTACATTAGGGATTTTGTAGGGAGTCATTCAGCAAACTATTAGAATAGAATTAGAAGGTTTAGAGGCTGATCTTAAAATAGCTGGAGAGGAAATGCCAGCGTTGGAAGCAAAATGTCAAAGTTGAATTAAATCAGTGCAGATTGGCAGCAGACCGATAAATTAAGTTTAAATCCACAACATTTCAAGCCCACAAATATGGTAAATGCAAATTCCCAGGCCATGCCTTAGCTTGGATTTTTGGAGCTCAAAGAGGTGACACTGATTTTGTTGCACTGAGAGACTCGGAGGATCTACTGCTGACTTACCCTGCTAATATTTTAGGGGTAATGCAACTTTAGTGAAAGACTTTATGAAGCAAACGAGATGACGCCACCAATGGCTGCATCTGACAACTTAGAGGAAGTGCAGCTTCAAAACCTGGGACAGGAAGCTCTGGGAATAGTCAAATCCCCCAATGACAGTTTCAGAAATCCTAAATGGTACTGAGGTGCTAACTTCCGCAAAGGCCGCGGGAGAGGGTGGATTAAGTGCACAATTGAAATAAGAGGTTGCCCCGAAGTTGGTCCAGATCTTATTAAAAGTATGGCAGGATCCCCTTAATTGTGGATTCCTGCCTTGATCCCTGGATATGGCACACACCTGGTAATGTCAAAGCTTAATAAAGAACCTTGTTGCAACTCATACAGATAGATATTGCTAATAAACCTGGACAGTAAACAATGTGCTTAAGTCCTGGCTGAACGTTTGTTGAAGTATATTGCACTGTTAATTAATGTTGATCAATCTTGATTGATGCCAGGTAGATCAACAACATTTAATTTAAGCAGACTGTTTGTGCTCCTGGCTCAAATTGATCCAAGGACTGAAGCTGTTGCAGCATTTCTTGACATGGAGAAAAAGTTCAATTCTTGAACTTGGTACCTCCAATTACTCTCTGAATTATTCAAAGCAGTTGTATGTACAGCCTGCAGCTAAAATCTATGTGATGGGTTGGCGCTCTTCTAAGTGTATATTAGTAGAGTTACAAGGAAGGGTTGACCCTGAACAACGCACCTCTTTGCTTTTGCTATGGAATGTTTAGCAACCAGGGTACTACAATTTCACATTCATCAATGTTTGGTGATGGGTGGACAATGAGAGATTATCTCCCTTCATGCAGGGAACATTTAATAATCTACAAAGACCCTGAGAACAAACGTATTCCACTTACACACGAGAAAACATCTTTTGGATCACACTTCAGGTTGTAGGTTAACTGGTCACTGTCCTCTCTTTTCCCACTGACCGACCACACTCATTGGCCCGATAATTTAGGTGATTATAAATGGGATACATGTTCAGTGAAGTACGTTGGAATTCAAGTGAGTGGAGACAATTTGTTACGTTTAACATATAATCATGAGATGTATTTAGACTCCCTAAGCTACAGAATTGCTTAATGGGTTGAGCTTCTATTATCCAGACATGGCATGTTATCTCTAGACAAAATGCTGGCCTTACGCAGAATTTTGTATTTTTTTTTAAAACATCCCAGTTTGGCTTCGTATGATAGTTTTCAGATACACGTTTGCTTAATTTGGCACAGCATTCGAAGATATCTCAGGTATGTTGGAAAATCATGCCTCGTCCTTTCGAGCAGGGGAGGGAAGTAGCAGCTCCTGATGACCTATTATGCTACGTTCCTGCCTATACCTCTTTTATCTTACTACAATTACGTCACGGCACATGGTTTTTGATGCATACCTACTAGCAGCATTTTGATGCAGTGAGACTCTTTCGAGTATTCCTAAAAACACCACTCCACAGTTCCACACCCTGGATTAATTCCTTTATGGATAGTAAACCAGAGCGATTCGCTCCCGGGGAATAATTTGCGTTGCAAAACCAAGTAAGACACCACAGGTATTTCTATACAATTATAGGAACATGTCCAGACATTGATAGTAACATTGATGCCAACAAGAGACGTGTCTCATTTTTAGCATAGAAACAGACGCTTTGTTGATGACCTTCATGTGACACTGCCAACATCACAGCAATCCATTCCAGGTCTTGCAACAAGGTTGTTTGTAAGTTCTTCCGCTTTGCTCATCAGTTTTTAGTTTTATGAATTTACCTTACAATTAATGCCTACAATTAAATGACACTTTTATTTGCATATACTCACCCTGGTATTGATAGGCAGAATGGAGTGGAAAGCGGGCAGGTTATTCCCTTCTGTTCTGGGGGATATAGGAGGGATGCTGATCCCATGAGCAGCCTCAGCTGCATTTAATCATGTGCATCACTGACTGTGGAGCAGAGCGGAAAGCAGGGCAGGCTGTTCCCTCCTGTTCTGGGGGCAAGAGGTGGAGCACAGGTCCAGTGAGCAGCCTCAGCTGCATTTAATCCTTTGCATCTCTGACTGTGGAGTTTAGTGGCAAGTGAGGCAGGCTGTTACCTGCAGTTCCCCTCCTGGAAGGACACGGCCAGACACTTTAAAATCTGCAAGGAGCTGGCCAATCCTACTGAAGTCTCGATGTTCCCTGCCAGGTCCTCAGTATGGCCTCTTATTTCACCACTAAAACTAAGGACATCCTGCCATTGCTTTCCTCTTCCTTTCCCATCACCTCTCTCAGGGCTCTTCTACCTCTCCTCTTCCTTTTTGCTCTTTGTCTCTAAAAATACCTGACAATGTCTCTAGACAAGTCAGATCTATGAAAGTGTCATCCAAACAGGTGCTCCCCTGCTCCTCCAGAACCATCAAGGACCACATTGCCACCCTCGCTCTAGCCTTGGCTGATTTCTGCAATCACAATTTCACCACTGCATCTTTCCCCTCTCTCCTCAAGCACTCCCTTGTGCACTCCCTCCTAAAAAAAAGCCTTATGCCGATCTTACATGTCTGGCAAACTGTTGCCCAATTTCTATCACTCCTTCCCTGGGCAGACTCCTGGAAAAGTTGGCCATCTCCCAGCTTATGAATCAAACAACAGATAACCACACTCTTGTGAACCTCTCCGGTCCCCTGCACACCCAAGATGGTATTGTAAATACAATCAATCGGTAAACAATGTTTATATTTTCAATTTTGGAATTCAAAAATAACACTTTTCTTACGATAATTGTCTCGTAAAAAGATTATTTGCTTAAAAATGTGTATACATTTCCTTGTTCATGTTAGACCATATAATATACCAAACTGTCAAGTTAACAACTTTGCAATGTATCACTTTGTTAATCATTTCACAATTGAATAGACAATAACAAGTCTTGATTCGCATGTTGATAGATCATTCAATAATAACCCCTAGGAGAAATTGCTTATGGAATGTCCACACATTAACTTGTGTCTCTACGCGTTTCGGGGTTTGATGATCCCCTTCTTCAGGAGTTGTCGATTCTTTTCAGTAAGTCTCTTGTCCCATCTATAATAAATAATTAAACTTTTAGTTTTTCTGCACTAATGACATTAATTGCTGTCACTCTGGTAATAATCTCATAATTACCTGAGTTGTATTTAATGATTCAATGTGGATTGTTCTTCTGTGAATTCAAAAGGTTTCCTATTTAGATCAAAAACAAAAACAAACAAGTTTTGCTGAACCGATTTCCAGAACTATCCAATTAAAATGATACACCTCTTTGGGTGTTCAAGATCTATTTAAGTATCTCTTAGGTTAACTGTGTTAAAAAATCACCTGTGAACCACTTCTTATAGTGCCTTCCAATCCTGTTTGAGTCTCACCACTCCTCTGTCGATGTACTGCTCTTGATGATATAGGACCTTCCTTATCCAAGCGATATCCCTTCAATTCTTTAGCGTGGGGACTATTCCGTAAATAAAATGTATAGTCTGTTGTTCTCAATGTAACTAATATCCCATGATGTCACAATACATGTGGTATCTCTGATAGTTATGGCGGTTATTCCATTAATCTTACCCCTCTGTGTATTTCTTGATGGATGTCATTCACACCTTAGAATCCAACCTAGGGTACTGGATTAGTTTGAATGTCCCCAGATGACTCTAAAGAAAAGAGTATTGTGTTACTACATCCCCTCTATCAATAGGTTAAAATGTAGCTCTGTTGATATTGGTTTCCTGCTATCTCCGTTCTATCTCGTTCATTTATCTGATTAGTAAGAGATTCCTGTTATTCGTCATGTATCTGCAGCACGCCAAAAATGCAGCCACTCGATTCGAGTAGCCGCAAAATGGCCACCGTAATGTTTACTAATGTCATTAACGTGATGTCATTGCGTGTTGGCGCGACGACGTCATGCATTGTTACGTGTCGTGTTATTGAACGTGCACATTTACTGTAATACTCTCTTCTATGTAAGACCTGAGTGGGTCCTATTTTTTATTGTCACCAGAGATCTGAGAAACATATGTATTTGCTAATCCAACTAAGTGTTGGATTAATGTGGCGTGGTGGTGGAACCCCTATGGGATAACTCATCACACTCTTGGCCAGCACATACTTTGGCGCCTAAATTATGGAGTTGCTCTCCGTAATTATGAGATTATTCAAGTGCTCACAGTCTATTGTTTCCCATATGGTGGTGGGAAGTTATTGATAGGAGTAATGTCATTGTCTCACGTAAATACATCTAGACTGCATGCAATACATTACAGTTGATTTCATTTGTGATCCCATTTGATGTTCACATTGAGTACCAATTATTTCAACAGTCCTTGATCGTATTAATTCATTCCGGGGTGCAAATTGTTTGCAATACTTTCTTTATGGAGTCCAACTGCCCGCCAAGGTTTATGTTGATAATATTAGTCAGTGAGAGGTGCGTTCTAAAGTCAGACTCACAAGCCTTACATTCACAAAAATACCCCTAGATTGTACTCTTCAATTATGCCCCTAGGTGACATGGTGTCAAGTTTCTCAATCCAATGCAGTTCTCTTTGATTTAATTTTTTAGTGTGGTTTCCCCTCGTGGGGATCTTTTCACAACTTCCAATATAATCACCCTCAATTGTGAAATATTATGCTTGTTCTCATTGGAGTGGCATGCAACCGGTGATCTAGTTTTGTTTGTTCTAATGTTGCTCTTATGTTCATGCCAGCGTTCCTTGGCTTTTCTGTTTGTCTGACCAACGTAGAATATTCCACATGGACAACTGAGTCAATATATTATTGATTTTGTATCACATGTGGCATAGTCCCTTAGTTTGATCTTCATTCCATTGTATGGATGTCGTACATGGGTCCCCTTCATTATGTTATTGCAATGTCCACAACTCAGGCACGCAAAGGTCCCTGTTTTTCTTGTTTGTAGTGTCATCTGTTTTTCCTTTGGTGGTCTTTCGGCATGGATAAGTTGGTCTTTAAAATTGCGACCCCTTTTGTATGCTATGATCGGGGGTTTCAGGAACAATTTATTTAAATGTAGGTCCATTCCAATGATTTTCCAATTTTTCCTAATCATCCTGGCAATGTGGTGACTTTGTCCTGAGTACCTGAGGGCATATATGAATGGTGTTTCACTTGATTTCACTTTAGGAGTGAGTAATTCATTCAGTTAACCTTTCCATTTTCTCTCTGGCTTTCTCAATGATGTTACTTGGGTATCCCCGTTTCCTGTATTTCTCAGTCATGGTCAGGTTTGCTTCCTCTAATGTGGTGGGTGTTGATATCACGCGCTTTAAACTTAAGAAATTGCTATATGGTAAATTGTCGCGTAGATGTTCCGGATGTTGGCTCAAATAGTGTAGTGTGTTGTTGACATCGGTCCTTTTGTGGTATATGTTTGTTTTTATACCCTGTGGTCCGATTTCGAGTTCTACGTCCGAAAATGCAATTTGGGTGTACCCACTTCCATAGTGAATTTAATTCTTCTGTGTACTGAGTTCAAGTATTCTAGGAAAAAATTGACGTCTGTCCTTGTTCCTCGCCAGACGACAAAAATGTTGTCTATAAATCTTTTCCAAGTTATCAAGTTGGTTGTCCATCTCTGATCGATTAATATTTGTGTGCTCTCCAAAAAATACATGAACAAATTTGCATATGCAGGAGCCATTGATGACCCCATCGAGGTTCCTGCTGCTTGCAGGTAAAATTAATTACCATACCTAAAGTAATTGTTGATCAGTATAATTTTACTTAGTTCCAGTAGAAAAACGTTGCTTGCTTTGCACTCATTGGTGTTGATCAACATCCATTCTAATGCCTCTAGTCCATCCTGATGGGGAATTGAAGTCTACAGACTTTGTACATTAAATGATAGTAATATGTTGTCCTCTCTGATTTCTGGTAGATTGTTCAATGTGTTCAGGAAATCCGTGGTGTCCTTTAAGTAGGTCGTAGTAGTCTGGACTAACGGTTGTAGTGCCTTGTCTACATAGATTGCCAGGGGATTAAAAATCTGTTCCGGCTACTATTGGTCACAACGGGGGTGTTTGTAGGTTGTTGTGAATTTTGGGCAATCCGTAGAACACCGGTGTAATTGGGAATTCTTTTGTAAGATATTTCTTAGTCTTCTCCCAGTTTATCCTCCACACTGAATCTTTAGCTGCCTCCATGACCATCAGTCTGGCTTCAGAGCAACCAGAGGCACGGAAACTGCTCTCCTGAACATACATGAAGATCTGCTGTCTAATCTCATCTCCAGTTCTCTGTCTGTCCTCATCCTTCTTGACCTTTCCTCTTCTTTCGACACAGTCAATCACACCACATTGATCAACTGACTGTGTGAACCTGGGCATCACAGATCAGGCCCTGGCATTGCTGAGCTCCTTCCTCCTCTACCACCCCTCCCATGTCCAACTTGGGTCCTTTCTCTACACCATCCCTCTCCACATGGGCTCTATTCTCTCACGCTGGCTCTTTAATGTCAAACTTGCCCCTCTGGCCCACCTGATCTCCACCTTCTCTTCTAACTTTCAGTGTTATGCAGATGACACTCAGTTCTCTTTCAGGCTTACCTCAGCCTCATCTCCTCCCGTGCTCGTTCCTGACTGTTTCTCCACGATTGAGGATTGGTGCACGAACAATCTCTGCCTTAATGATAGTAAGACCGAGATCCTTCTCATCGGGACCCCTGCTCCCGCTTTCCCTCTCTCACTCTGGCTGCTCTCCTTGGGCCATCGACCCTCGCCTTCTGGTGAGGATAGAAAACCCTGGTGTCATCTTCGACTCCACTCTCTCTTTCACTCCTCACATCACGCTCTTTGCCAAAAAAGCCCACTTCAAGGTGCACCTCCTCAGACGTATTTTACCTTTTCCACTTTCCCCCAGAAGCTCACTGTCTCCAGAGCCCTGGTTCTCTCCGGGCTGGACTCCTGCAACAACCTCTTCCTCAATCTGCCTACCTCTACTCTTTGCCCTCTGCAACTAATCCAGTACAGGAATGCAAGACTTATCCTTGGCCTCAAGCCCAGAGGCTGTATCTATGCAGCCTGTAATTTCTCCACTGGCTTCCGGTGGCAGCAAGGGTCAAGTTCAATACCCTCAGCATCGTCCACAAGGCTTTCTGCGGCCCGCACTACATCCAACCCTCTCTTCCGAAATACCTGGAGGATCCAGGGTGCGACCCCCTGCTAAGACAGCAGGTAAGCTTGCACCGACATGTGTTTACACCCTCTGTCCCAACAGGCCATCCCCACCCTCTCTGGCCCCCCCGTGTTGTACCCTTGTGCACCCCCCCTTCCTGCACACAGTAGTCTGTCCTGATACATTCTGGTTTCACCATTACCGTCTTGTGGCCAATGCTGGATTTTACTTTTATGGACTTCATTGATTCACAGTGTGTCACCCTTTCTCAACTCTCATGCTGGACTTCCTTTGCATCTTGTACTCATGGTGGCCCTGAATCATGCTGTTCCATCTTCATCTTGTATCCTGGCTTGCAACATTATGTGTTACTACTGACTTCTGCAATTGTATTCACTCTCCTCTCTTGCTTCTCCACTCTTTTTGACTGCTTACTCTCTGTTCTCTCCTCCCCTCCTCTCTCCCTTTTCCCATCTCCTCCCCTCCTCCCCTTACTTTCTTCTATGCACTTACTCTATCAGAATTGTCCCTGGACCTACTATGATAGCAACCTCGTCTGTCGCTCCCCTATCCCCTTACTGTTGCCCCCATCCCTCCAGTGCTATCTGAAACATTGTCAGGCCTAGTACGATAGTCACTTGTTTTGTTCCTCCCATCCCTTTCTGCACCCCTCTCCCTCACCTTTTGTTTTCCTCCGGCTCTCCCAGAAATGTCGTCAGGCTTAGTACGGTAGTCGCCTGTCTGTTTCCATTTCCTTCCCACTCTCCCGCTCCTTCCTTATCTATGTCTTAGCACTTGCACTATCTGAAATGTCATCAGGCCGAGTAATTTCACATCCTTACTGTTCATGGCCTGTAAGAATGTCGTTGTATTTTCCCTTGTTCCCTTCCTTGCCTTGAAGCGCTTTGAAACACATTGTGTATAGGCGCTATATAAATAAACTATCATATCATATCATAAACTATCATACCTTATTTCTAGAGCCTTTCGCTCAGCTACCTCCAACTCTCTGAGGGTCAGACGCTTCTCCAGGCAGAGAATGGGGGAAGATCATTGTCCTCTGCAGATACCTCACTCTGGAACAGCCTCCCTGCCCTTCTCAGACTTAAGCAAGACCACCTGAAGTTCTGGAAGCAGTTCAAGGCCCTCCTTTTCTCCTCTGCCTTCTCTAACTCGCTCCCTTGCTAACTGACCTGTTCACTGTGATGACTAGTAGCTTAGTTCCCTACGAATCTCACTGGGTAACAGGCTCTTTCACAACCATTATTCCATTGCACTGCCTCCTGGCCTATCACACACATGGGGGCTATAACTGTAACCCCTACAGCCCCCCGCCTCCTTGCACTTACCGAGAGCTTCATTGCCCTGGCTGCACTTACTCAGAGCCATTCTGCCCTGATCGCACTTCCTCCTATCCTCTCCCTTGCACTTCCCCCTCTCGTCCCCCTGTTCATCTCGTGTTCACACTTGCACAATCCGAATGACACAAGGCCTAGTAGGATCATGTATCTTGTCCTCTGGGTGTCTTCCCTCCCTTGTCTTGTGACACCTAGAAACACTTGTCCACAGGCACGTTACAAATGCCACATCATATCATATCATATAGAGGTGATCAACCTCACTAGATGGCTGTAAGACTACATGCTCATTTTGAACTATTTTGGTTGAAACCCCCGTGCTGCTAATGACAAGCTCACAGCTGCTTCAGTTTAACCTCTGTACAGAAAGTAGGAGACAGCATTTACAGATAATAGGCTTCTCTCTTTGGGATTAAACTAGAGATTATACACAGAGCAGATTGTGAGGCAAACTGAGAACACCGAAGGTCCCTGATGAGCTGCGATCTAAAACAGAGATACCTCCATCGGTAAATGGAATACCAGACATTTGGGGTCCAACAGCAGGGCTATCTGGATATAAATCCAAGACATTTGGCAAACCCTCTGCCCACCAGGGGAGCAAGGGGCAGCCTCTAAGACAGCCGTGAAGGTTACAGTTAGTACTTGCACTAGTAATTTCACTTTAGAACATTTCCTTAAAAAATCTGTGGGTGCTTCAGACACAAAACATCTATTGGCTGAGAAAACAATCCTGAGGAATGTTACTCTAGGAACCGATGGAAATCACATTGCTAATCTTTGTTGCCACAGAGCAAGCATACTGACACCTGAACCTTTAAATCAGATTGTGCCCAGTGGAGATACTAACATAATCTAGGACAAGGCCAGCTTGGTAGCAGTGGCACTAGTGGCTATCCTAAAATCTCACTTTCCTCAGGTTTGAATGGGGATTCTGGCAATAAAGGGAATAACAATGAGGGAAATATTAAGACGATGGGTCTGGAAAAGAGGGTCATCACATCCTCAATGAGAAACATTACCATCCAAATATAGCCAAGGATGGGGCTGAGTTAAGCCAGGCATCCAATGGATCAAATTCAGGTAAAAAAGAGGATGCGACTGATTGTGTAACTGAAGGGCAATACCCGGTAGGAAAAAAGGAGGTAGTAATAAACGGGTGCAGAAACACTACTAAATGACTAAAGAATATAAAAGTGATCGGTCTCACTTAAACAAAGGCACCCAGGGAATAATCAAGTGCTCCCAGTAATGACCGGTGGACACCATGGACATCCAATATATGATATGGCATTTATAACGCGCCTATACACACGTGTTTCAACGTGGGAAGATGGAGGTGATACTGTTCCAACTGTGTCTGGATTTAGGCTGTGTCTCCCTCCACAGGCAGCACTTCTGGTGTTAGTCTTCACAAACATGCCTACCTTGAAAGCCCATCATACAGAAGACACCATAGGGCTTATAAGGAAGGTCAACCTCTCCATTTACAAAATTAAATGTACGGTTAAGCTATCTATGGGAAGGGATGTTGTGATGGCCAAACGCTCGACCTGGGTTAGCCATGGCAGCACATACTTCCAAGGTGATGGCTCTACTATCACACTAAATGATGCATTTTATGGAGAGGCACGCATGGCCGAATTGCACAGTCAAATGTTGGCTTTCATTCTTTGGATTTTTCCTGAGAACAGGATAGGGTCAATTTTCAGAGGACTGCAGTAAACCATTGCAATTACTTTCGGCATACTGTTGGACCACCCACAGAAAGATCCCTAGGACATTTTTTTCCGAAGGTAATGGGGCAGGCAATAACAATGTTTCTCGTATGAACAGGCTTTCTTGTTCAGAGTACCTGGATAACAAGGATTGACTCATTGACAGTGATCATGGATTGAACGTTCTTAATGGGCCCAGGTCTGAATCTAAAAAAAAAACAATGAGTCTGGGGTCATCGAGGGAAAACTGATTGCAAACAATATGGTGGCAAATGTACAAATATCCTGGTTTGCAATACTGCAGGCCTGGGAAGTAAGATTGCAGATCCGGGCTGGGCATCGCTTTAAAAGGACTACTAGGTACTCCTGTTGCAAGAGACCTGGTTGTTTGAACCAAATCACCTGCAAGGATGTTTGCGATTCCTCATTCTACAAAGTCAAATAGCAATATCCATCCCTTTACTTTCAAGAGTAGGGCAAGTCGGAAGCTATGGTTGATTAACTTTTATAATAATATATTGGGCAAAGGCTTTATAGATCGGCTGGCGCCACTAAAGGATTTGAGCCTAGCTCTCTCAACTGGTCCACGGACTAATTACCCCATTATTATGGGGGTGATTTTAATCTCCATCTGGGGATGGGAGAGGTCCTTTTTCACTTGCAGCAGGGGAGAGGGCCTTTTCTTTACCCAGAGCCGCTCTAAATGCCCCTCCACCCCTTCCACATTGGACAATGCACTGTTACTGTGGGAAATATTCATTGAATTAGGATAATGAGCAGTAAAAAGTAGATCTAACTCATGTTCGGCAGGGGACTATACCTTATATAATGGTAGGTTTGATAGTTTCATTGATTATGTATTAGTACCGATCCGATGGTTTGGGTGTATCTCTAAACAACGGGAGGTAGATGAGGGTACATCAGGGAAACCATTACTTCACTTTGCTCTCCCTATAAGGGAAACAAAGTCTAAGTTACCATGCTGGAATTGTAGGAATGACAGCGATTTAGGCTCAAGGGCATCATTGAAGGCAGGTTAGAATTTCTGACCTGCCTAGTCTATGATTCAGTTCCTGGTGCTGTTGGTAGAGATTTTGGGGATTTGATCATGGTCTGCAAGAATATTATTAGGCCTACCGTTTCTGTGAGTGATATTGCAATAGGCCACTGAAAATCCTGGTTGTCTGATAATTGCTAAGAAAAGAAACGACTCCTCTTGGTGGCATTAAATCAACAAACAGTGGATGTTGCTGAAACTAGTGTTAGACAACAGGAGTTTAGGTTGGCTTAGCAGACAGGAGGACTGAAATAGCCACTAAGAGCTGGGAAGCATTGTGTGTGAAGCAGCAGACAGTTCAGAATCCAAAGCTTTCTGGAATATAGTGGCTAAGAATACTGAAGGTCTGGATATGGGGTGTCTATCGACATATGGAGTCCACAATGCAGTGGAGACATAGGTTAAATATTACAAGGAGATGTTTTTTTTATAGACATGGCTCTACCTAGTACATACAGTCTCAACGGGATCAATGTGGGGTCTGAGGGTTTATTGTAACCAGTATCGGTGGAGGAGGATTGGAACATTCTGCATAAATCAACAGGGATGGATTGTGCACCCAATTATTATTTTTTTTCACTATGCCAGATATTTGGGGACCAGTCTTAGTACAGGTATGTAATGCCCTTATTCTGACCAAACAAATCCCAGATAGTTGAAAGACCAGAATTATTGTTCTGCTCTGTAAAAAGGGTGGTAAATGCTTACCCAATTCTTATTGACCAGTTACACTGCTAGATGGAACCTTGAAGCTCTTTGAAAGTGTCTTTCAGAAAAGGCTAGAAGATTGGGTGACAGATAACAATATTCTCTCTGTCACTCAATTAGCTTTTAGATCAGGACTTGGACCAGTACATCAGTGTATAAAGCTTTACCTGATCCTGGCCAAACATGCCGCTGCCCAAAATGGACCTCTGTTCGGTCTTTGACCATGTAGATAGGAGATTGTGCTGAAAAGCTCTGTATGACATGGGTGTGCCAAAACCTTTAATATGAATGTTAGAGTATTTACATGAAAATTCCATGGTATGTGTACAATATGGGGTAGATGGAAAACTGACTGAATGTATTATGATTAATAAAGGGGCTCTCCCAGGTTGTGTTTTCACATCGCTTCTTTTTATCTTATATGTTAACTCCCTTTCACCATATCTACAGCCATTCATTATTGATGTTCCACTGTGTGGTAACAGAAGATTGCCAGTACTCAGCTGTGCTGGTGATGCTGTTCTCATGGTCAAGACCCCCAGATCTCTATAGTCCATGATTACGGGATATGATTAATTTATGAGGACCAGGGGCTTAAGTGTTAACAATTTGGTGAAACAAGGGCGCGGGAGCTGGGGCCCGCCGTCGTCTGGAGTAGCTGTTTCCTGCATGAACCGCCATTACACAAGCTCCGCCCACTCTACCTACTAAACTCCTGTACCTCCCCGCAAGGGCTAGAGCCCGCAGGAATCAAGGGTGTGGGAGTTGGAGGCAGCAGGGAGTTAGAGCACGTTGGTGAGTGCTGTCCATGATATCTGACTTTCATCAATCGCAGGCTTGCGTATTGCAGCAAAGCGTTCTCATTCTTTGCTCACTGAAGCTGGACTTCATGACAGCAATCAAACAGGACTGACCTGTGCACATGGGATAATGCTGTAACACTGTGAATGCTTGAAATCCCTTGCGAGCCCTGATAATCGTTTAGACTGTTTTTCACAAAAGAATGGGGAGGCACTATTGTCATATGACTGCTGTACAGCTTGTTGGGAATACTGCAGAATAACAATAGGTGTATGCAGGGTGGATCCGCGCACTGTGATTGGTCCTTTGGCTGTCGGGCATGCCTCTTAAACCTATGCAGTTTATACAGAATGTGGTAGTGTAAAGACTCACTAAAAGGCCTGGTTGCTTAATCCCTGCTGGGAACAGAACTGTCCGCCTGGCCCCTTATTCAGTGAAGATATTTATCTGGGCCTGGCTTTTGAAGACAGCAACTAAACATGTATATCGGCATTGAAGTTGAGAAGTGCTATAAACAGGGCGGCGCGAGGTGCAGGGAGGGAGGAGGGAGTGTTTGGTCCAAGAGTGTCCTGGACAAAGGTGGAGATAGTATTGGTTCTAAGTGCTCCATGCGAGATATTAGCCCTCTGGCCCTGCTTTCTCAGCACATTTTGCAAATGAACGTCCTGTCCCCCAAGCCTTTGTTCAAAGCGGCTCCCCTCAAGCAGAATACAAAACTGATTTTGGCTATTGGTTTAACTCAAATTCGCTTTCCGGGAGCTGAATACAAAACGGATTTGTGTTACTGGCTTTTCGTTGAATTTTAATTTTTAGTCCAGAGAGTGATTTTTATACCATTGATGTGCCGTTGTGTTAATACAAACAATTGGTTTTATGTGTTTAAACTTGTTTATTCATCTTAGCTTGTCTGCCAGCTGGCTATATGCACTCTGGGTTATTAGGCATACAAGAATAAAAGGTACTCTGCTTCATAACCCAGGGAAATGACTAAACGTAAAGCTGCACAATCTGTCTCACCAAAAGGAGGTGGCAAGAGGGTGTTCAAAATGTTTGAACCAATAAGGGATGTCAATTTACTCATTACTGAAATAAAGGATCTATTGTATGACATAGAAAGTACAAATGCCAAGAAAGTAGATGAGTTAAGATGTAGAAAGTCGGTAGCAGCCCTGACATGTATACTGGCAATCGAAGATAGCAAAACTGTATCCGTAAGTGTGGCACCTGTACTAAAACCCTCCACCGATACAATTGTCCCTGGGCGCTTCGGGAAACAAAAAGACCCCTTGGATATCTCTGAGATAGGACATTTTGAAGGGCAGGAGGGAGGGGGGACTATGCTCAGCCCATCTTGGTACATGGAGATGTAGGGGCCAGGTTGTTGAGGTACATGTGAATGATGAGGACCTCATGATTTTAACCAGCCTTATCAGGGCATCTGAAGGTGAAGGCGACCAAGCTCAAAAGAAAGAGATGCTTGGGGGTGGGTCCATAAAGCTGTTGGCCGAGAAGAGGGAGGGTATGATAGAGATTATGATTGCCACATCCAATAGGTACCAGGTCCTTGGGGATACGCCCTCTTTAGCAGGTAACGCTTGTGAAGCATTGGGAACATCACATGGACAAATTAACTGCAAGGATTCCTGTGTAGGTATTAGCATAGGCACTTAAGCAAATGGTGTTAGCGTACCTAGTACCTCTGTGCTAGGGTTGGGGAATAGACTACTAGAAACACTACAAGAAGTAGGTACAAATGATAAAAAACATGTGTGGGGTACTGAAAAAAGTCAAAGAACAGCTCCAACGTTTTGGTGTAAACTTGGCATGTATTAAAATTAGGCTCACATAAGGAAGCCTGCAGCCCGATAGACCTTGGGCTAAAAGTAACCCAACTAGCGAGAAAATATATAAATCTGCCCTAGCAAAAGCACGCCCCAACAATTTCAGGTTAACTATGGAAACACAATCTAAAGGAGGGAAGAATGTATCTAAATTGGTGGCTTGGGATCACATCAGGGAGCAGAGAAATCCTCTCCAACCTTTGGTCTGAAACACACGAGCGTCTATTTGTGTAGGTAGAGGGCTGACGAGAGAACAGGGAACGTTAACCTATCACCAGGTGGGTAACATGCAGACCCGTAATTCAAATACTCATATACGCTTGCCGATTTGGATTACCACTCCAATCACAATCCATTTGGGGAATAGGATGTCAGAGGGGTTGACACATGACTATGGTGAGGACCCTTACAATTATCCAGCACATCCTCCCACCGTGAAAGTGCTGCACACTAGCTCATATGTCACACTACATAATGGGGGAAACTTGCAAGAGCGTCCCATGAAAAACACAGGAATCCCTGGTCAAGAAATGAATTCATTATTAAAGGCATGTACGAGGGTGTATGACCTTCATTAGAAGCAATATAACAAAATGTGTAAGCCAGAGCATGCCCAACCATGATGAGGACCTGATTCTGGTCTTTTTTCTTAAATGATTGGTTAATGGAAGCGATACTGTCCATAGAATTTCGGGCATATCCTCCCCCAGGGGCAAGAATTTCAATTAGCCCAACAGCTAAAATGAATCCCATGTGCATCCAAAATGATAACTGTGTACTTTGTAGCATTGGACATGTTGTAAGGGGTCTAAATGGGCAAGTGGCTGCGAGCAACCAGAAAAGCACCATGCTTGATGCAGCCGATTGGCTGTTGGCACATACCTGCCCCGAATGGAAGCAACAGCCAAAGGAGAGAGGAGTTAGAGTGATCTCCTGGAGAATAACTGGCCTCAGCAAAAGCTTCATAGATCCTGATTGGTGTAGCTTCATCTGGGTTTTGATGTGGCATGTTGCCACGAAAGGTATTCCAGGTGCAAGCCACTAAAGGGTTAAAGGGGAGGCCCTTCAGTGGGCTAGTAACATGAATTAAAACTGCCCTTGACTGGCATATTTCTAACATTGAGTCTAGTTCCCCTGATCTCCAGTATCTGGGCCTCAGTTTACCGGGCGATCAACCAATTTCCATGATTAATGTGTATAACCTGGTAACAAGTAAAAACATGAATCATGCAATTGAATTAGCAAGGAATCTTGTAGAAACAAGAGAAGCATATGAGGGTCTGGAATATCCAACTGTATTGGTCGGCGACTTGAATTTGCACATTGAGCCCCTTTCAGACTTGAAGGAGGCATGGGAGGATTACTATGAAGCTTGGGACATCCCTACCGTGGACTCATCGATGTCGGGCAGGCCCCATCCGCAGGCCCCATCTGAAGGCCCCTGGTTATGCTGCCACTCTCCTTGGCATGGGTCTAATAACCTGCAATGGGTGCTTTGGAGAGGATCAGCCGGCAAAATGCACCTTTCGAGGGAAAAACAAAACCTTGCATATTGATTACATCTTTTTAACCACGCAAATATGGGCTAATGCAAAATCTTTCAAGGTCCTGGAAGAACAGGGAAGTGACCACAAGCCCTTGTCTCTAACATTGATAATCTAGGAAAACATGAGAGTAACCATCGTGATAGATCTAGTTATTCCAGCCAAGTCCAGGGGCAATCCAAAGAGAGAATTAAATGACTCGATCTCAATTTGGAGTTACTGAGACCAAGCATATATGAGCAGATTTTTCCAGACATGGAACAACTCTCATTAATGTACCATGGTAGTGTGGATGTTTACCTTATATATGGTAACTTAGTTTTGTCCAAACAAGGTTTTGTCACCAAACCGATTAGGAGCATAAAGAAACACGCTACAAAATGCAATATTTGTTTCGATGAGGATTGCAAGCTGGCCAAGCTTGACATCTTGAACCACCTAAAAAATCCCGAGTGGTTTGACAGGACAGAATTGAGGTGTCTAAGGGCAAGGTACAAATCCCTCATAGAGATAAAAAAGATGATTATATCCAGCGAGAATGTGACAAACAGGGAACATTACTTCATTTTGGTAGCTGGTTAGTTGGAATAAAGGATGTGATATGGATGGGCAGATAACATCAGCCCAAGTAGATGGAGAAAGCATTTCAAAAACCTCTATGGAATGGGATTCACATTAGATATTCTGGGCACTGCATCACAGGATTGGAATAGAAGGGACACTGTAGACCCAATCCAATTCGAGCTACAGGAGATCAATAATGCCATTTGTTCCCAGTAGTGTGGAAACGTCCCCGGACCGGACCTAGTACTGAAAGACCTAGTACTGATAGACCTAATTAAGGATTAACAAATTGTCTGGGTGCCTGTGCTATGGCTATCTATTGAATTCAATTCTTAGATTTAACATGATCCCTCCCTCCTGGCAAAATGCCACAATCTTCCAATCTACAAAAAAGGAGGGAGAGAGGATCCAGGGAATTTCTGGCCAATCTCCTTACTGAACAGTGTTGGGAAAGTATTCACCAGAACACCTCCATGCATGAGTGGTTCAGGAAAACATGGCAGACCATCTCCAGGCAGGATTTTGGCCCAGAACAAGTGCTATGGACCAGGCATTTTGCCTACGTTTAGTCACGCAGAAATATACAGTACTGAAAAACATGAAAGTGTTCTCTGTGTTCATTGACCTCAGGACTGCATTTGACTGCATGTCACGAGAGCTGTTGTGGTCCATATTGGTAAAGAGGGGGGGTTCCAGTGAACCTATTACACATCATAATACAACTCTATTCCAACAAAATTGCCTCTCTACACTGGGGGCTAGGGGGTGAATTAACTGATTCCTTTGAGGTGACCAGGGGTGTGTGGCAAGGATATGTGCTCACCCCCCTTTTATTCCTGATATACATTGAAAAAAGTAATACGCCATGTGAGATTGTACTGCCAGGACCACCCGAAGCTAAGCCTTTTGGCGATTAAATTGCTCCTCTTCACAGATGATGCAGTTCTTTTATCCACATCTGCCAAGGGGCTTGCTCCCACTCTCGAAGCCTTTGTGGAGAAATATTATCCATCTCGAGATTAACATTGGGAAAACAAAATCTTTAGTTTTCAGTCCTCAATTTAAAAATGTATGAAACTCAAATTGAATATCAATGGAACTCCCCTGGAACAGGTGCGATGCTATGATTACAACGGAGTTAGATTTAACCACCAGGGCAATTGGACATCGCAGATGCTTAAATCCTGTATAACACTGCGCTATCGTCCCGGCCCTTACAATGTATATCACACAGGCCTGGCTGAAAGACGTTTCTTGAAAAGGCTGCTTGGGCTGTCAACAATGTTGTGGGTAACCACGTCTATCTGGAACTTGACCTTAGGGAAATCCAAAGTGATGTCAACTTCAGACCGGCACTCTACTGGCTTAGATTATGTCTAACCCCCAAACTTAAAACATACTGTGAAGCTTTAATGTACATGTTGGAAACAGAAGATGGTACATCCATAACCTGGTTCACACATGTTAAAAGTTCCTTGTTGGATAAGAATTTGGGAAACCTGTGGATATCCATGGGGCAATATCTCCAGTGATGTGAAAAGGGAAATAAAACAATCTCACCGGAGCAAGCTGAGGTTTAATTGGTGAATGCATGCAGTGGGCTGACTATGTGATTTATATACTTGGCCCTGGGGTTTGAATGATACCTAGATTTGTTCAACCCTCCCCTTGCTCTCACCAGAAATTTAGATTTTCTCAATTGAACCTGGAATATCGTACCAAAAAATAGCAACCCGCTGGAAATGACCTCTGCTTCGTATGTGGCCTCGGTAAGGAATCCATTGGCCATTTTCTGTTCTTTTGCCAAGGATATTGAGTGGCCAGATGCACGTTTCTAAACACAATATGTATTGTACATTGCATACGTTGAACGGGTGACGCTTTTCTGCTCTTTAGGCGTAGCTACGACATGAAAGTAGCGTGTTTTGTAGCAAGCTTTACCCATTAAGCATGGCACACAAGAACAAGTATATTAAATTTTAGAGAACCCAGGGGCCTACCATGGCAAGATGAACATATTGTGATTACTACTTACGTAATTTCACATGCACTGAATTACCTCTGCACCCTGATAATGTTGCCAGTATTCAGATCATGATCGTGATAATGCTTCTAGCAGTTAGACTAATGCACTTTCTGCAATGGCTGCACATTTTGTCCGGATTCAGGACAACGCCAGGGACTCTCCTCTTCGTTTGTGCCCTGATGATGCTGCTAATATTCAATTAGTGCTTATTCCGCAATGTTTGCACATTTTATTAGGGCTGGGCACAATGTCAGAAAGAGGCATTGTTTGCTCTGTTTTTTTTTCTATCTTAAAGCCTTCTTAGATTGCCTAGGCCCCGTGAAACATCCTGGGCACCCGATTTATGCAGCAAGGTTATGTGACGGTGATTATGCGTATTGCCTAGATGGTTTTTAGTATGTATTTTGTTTTTATGTCATTGTTTCTTGTATTGTATATCACAATGTATATATATAACTCTCTGGGGGTCAGACGCTTCTCCAAGGAGAGAGTTGAGGGCAGATCTATCTCCTTGGCTGGGGCCTCCCTCTGGAACAGCCAGCCTCCCTGCCTCTCTCAAACTTGAGCAGAAGCACCTCCGGTTTCGTAAGCAACTCAGGACCTTCCTTTTCGCTTCTGCTCTTCCTCTCGGCTGCTGATGAACCTGACTGCTCCGTTCACTGGTCACCTTTGTACTCAGGCCCAGGTTCCTGTATGTCCGAGCTGCTTCCGGGCTCCCCATTACTTAAGGGTCTGTATCTACAACCCTACAGTCCTTCTCTCTGCACTTATGAGCCATCCGCTGGCTGCACTTGTGAGTTAACTGCACTTCCCCCTTCTTCTACCCCCTGGCACTTCTCCCCTTCCCTCTTCCACGCACTTCTGCATTCTGAATGACACAAGGCCTAGTACGATTGATATTTTGTCCTCCCTTTGTTTCCCTCTCCTTGTCTTGTTGCGCCTAGAAACACTTTTGTAGAGACGTTTTATAAATGCCACATCATATCATATTATAGTCTTAATTGATCTTAGAACACAGTCCTGTATTTGTAGCCACCCTCTGTAAATATGGTGGCATGATAAGTGATCAAAACATGATGTTTTAACTGCCAGATGTAATCGTTTTATAACACCTGTACCACTTCCTGATTTTATTTCTTTTTAACTTGATCGCACTTGCGCGATCTCAATGTCACCTGGCCTAGTAATATCGGTGTCTCTGTCTTCGCTCTGTTCCCCCTTCCTTGCCTCGTCACACCTTGAGACACTTGTATATACACTGTATATAGGCGCGTTATAAATGCCATATCATATCATATCATATCATATCATTTGTTTGTGGCTAATGACAAAATTGTCCAATAAAAGTCGTCTGGAATGAAATGTTAACAATTCAAAGTGCATCACAATGTGTGTTTCCCGATGACCAAATCAGTGTCTGCTGATTAACCTGTCAGTATTGTGATTGTATTGCTTTTCCTCGTTTGATTATTTGGGGATTCCTTTTAACAATATGCTGAAATGAGATGATCACATCATGAAGCAAAGTGTTAAGATGACTCAAAATACAAGGGACATTTTTAGATTACCTAAGACACTCCGTCATTCATCTGTTGGTCATATGTTGACAGTTTATGAGGGCAAGGCAATTCCTACAGGTATTTTTGGGTGCATGATTTGGAGATATACTAGGGCAGACTGTCTCGCAAAGAATGAAAACCCCTTTTTACAAAGACTATTAATGATCCCTCCTTCAACACCTATCTATTCCATGCATTTGTAAACAGGCATGTCTATACTTTCTGATATCGTCTTTGTTTGGTCTATTTTAGCATCTGTCTCTGTACGGACTTGAAACTATAGCCCCTTCACCACTATGCATGGTCAGAGCAAAGTAGGCTGCTGTCCCATATCAAGTCACAGCTTGTCAAATTATCCAGGGTGTTGCTCTATGATGATTCAGAAAGCACTGGATCTGTCTCTAAGGTGGATATTAAGACTGGGCCCATGGCATATCTTGCATCAGCAAGGGAAGGTGAAATTATGGGAACACCTCAGGTAATTGATAGCCCCTCTGAATGGTCTTGCAGAATACCTGTTGCCGGTGTCATTGCCCATACAAAGATATTTTCTTGCCAAAGCTAAATTCAATATACCTCCAATAGGGTCAGTTTTACAGTCCTGGTCAAAGTGTAATGTGGGGGATCCAAAATGTGAGTGTACATGTGGGGCTTTTGAGACTCTTACTCATTTTGTTTTCTCCACGTTTGCTTGACTAAAGAGTTACATTCTTACTGAACATACTGAGGGAAAGAGGAATAGAATCCCACCAACCAGCACTATGGCTTTTGTTAAAAGGATTTTATTGCATAGTACAAATATATGTGATTGTGATAAGACTTTTTTTTCAAGTGTGTGCATTTTAGGATGCTAGGTGCAAATAGCTAAAGCTTTTTGATGAGTAATTTTAACATGTGTTTATGGTTGTACTTGATTGAATGATTTTTTTAATTAAGTTTGTTATGATGGTTTTATGGATTTGTAACTATCCAAAATAAACGTTGATTGATGATATTTACAGGCCCTGTTTTAATTACTGTTATCCCAGTATTTTGAATGCAGAGTTACAAAGAAGCAAATCAATTTTCAAGTGAAACAGATTAATTATTTGCTTCTCACTTTCATTGCAGATCAGTGATCACGTCACATTGCAATAACATTCAGATATGACTACAGACAAGGCTGAATTAGATGGATTAATTCTACACTACAAAGTGTATTTCAGATTCATGTCCTTTGACAGTGTAAATCAATGTATGACCCTGAAGGTGGCTGGGGTATTTAATGTCAGCCTACAAAGTCGAAATGGGAGTGCTTCTAAACTTTACAACTCACCAACAAAAGCACTATTTTAAATTGAATTGTGAACACAATATGTATTGCCAATCTACAGATAGTTGTTTTATAATGTATACATTGAAAGACAGAATATTCTGATGCACATGAAAAAAACGTGTATGCATTGATCATTGGAATGCTGCATCTTTCTGAATTGTGTTTAGATTTTTTCATTTTGCTGTTGTCTGTCATCATATTGATTCTGTAATGTGTGAAATTATTTTATTTTCTCCAGCAAATTATGTTACTATGGATGTATTTTTTTCCTTTATCTGTACAATAAATATGAATTTTCTATTTCAGCATACCTCCGATTACCTTGCAACTCATTGTGTTGTTCTTGAAGTTACTGAATGCAGAATTGCAGTGGTTCAGAGATGCAGGGCGTACTAGAGGTTGCTTCCTTGGTCCTATGGTTGCTGTGTCCAGCTTCTCTGGAGCAAAGTGAGTCCTTTCCTTTGCTTTTCACAAGCAGGTAGGTTTTTAGAGAATACTTTAAGTATTTATGTCAACTCCAGTGAGCAGTTTAATTGTAATGGTCTTTGTCTAGACTTATGCCCTTGGCATGATTAGGGAAAATAGCTCTTTTCCCTATTCCTTGGATTTCTTTGTCCTCACATCACAGGCAGAGGCCTTTGGAATAGACTGTACAACAAAATAATTTGAGTGAATCCTTTTTCCTTCAGAGTTCAACAGTGAATACATTAAGGGAGTAACAAGCGTGTTGTTAAGGGTTCAATCCTGGCTGCTGTAACACTGCCCTCTGTTGCGTGATTACATGCCAAGAGTGCCTTGCATTGAGGAAGTGGAGAGGGTGAAAGGTCATTTTGAAACTCTAGAAAAACCAAGGTGGTGAGACCCCTCTGTGGCCTGAAGATCTACTCTATAGTTCTGCCCTCTTCCTCTGTTTGCTTACTTCAAAACAGCACCTTGCTGTGAGATGGCCATTGTAATGACAGGACTATCTTTGGAGCACCATTTCCCAGAGGACCACAAGGGAGGGATCATATTCCCTCGAGGAAGGTGTTTACCTTCCTCAGGGGAATCAAAGTGAAGATTCTATGGTTGTTGTGGGTACACCCAGACCAGATGACTAAGACACATCAGGTCTGTCATGCATGGTTAACTGCTTACCAAGCTCAACCTAACATGACATCCAGTGCTTGTAGCTCTATAATTGTGTAAACTCAGCAGCCAACTTTCATAACTTATATTTAAAATGTAATAACTTCCACCAGGCTTCTAAGGTGCACAATTATAATATTTTGAACTAGAGGTGCCTATAGTTAAAAAGCAACCTCTGCCTGTTGTAAGTTTTATAACCAATTAGAACCCCATTCACAAACAATGTATTATGGAAGATAACCAAAAATCCTTAATGTTGGATCCTCAATTGAGGTAAACATAACCTTCCACAAATATGTCTGAGACATGATATAAGCTAAAACAAAGTCAAAATTAAGTTCAAAGAACATCCATTGGACATTCAAATACTATGAACATACAGAAATGACCATTTAAAATACTATTTGACACGTACATCACATAACCTACATAAAATACAATTAATCTGTATGGAGAAATTGTAAGTAATCCATTCAGGTCTGACAACATCTTCTATGTTAAATACATTGCTACAGTGAATAAACCTAATCCTGCCCGACATGATTTAATCCCTTCAAAATATATGCGATCTTCGTCAGGGGCATGAAATAATTTTTACATTATAAGGAATGATATAAGCTACATAAATGACACATCTTAGGGAACATATTAATCTCCAAATACTCATAAATGGCAATTCAAAATTTAAATACAAAAATTCTCTTTCACTAACCTGCTGCTATAGAAGGGAACCTAAAAGGTGTATTTGGCCATAATATTTCCAGAAAAACCCTTATGTCCTAAAGTATCTTGTGTGTAGACAAGCTATGACCACCAGTATAATAATTTCTGTGTAGATGTCGCTCTTATTTCACTACACACCCTTGCCCCAGTATTAGCTACTAATTGCTGCCATGACAGGATAATGATGAGTTAATATTCTTAGTTCTACTACAACTTTAGCATCTGTATGTGAAACACATTTCAAGGAAGTCCAGAAACATGTTAAAGTTGCTGCCCACTCTAAGTTCTCCTTCCTGAAACAGAGCAATCCAAGGAAGATGATTAGTGAGAAACAAATGTTCATTCTTATTTGGGGGCATACATTGAACAAAGGGTTACAGCATTGCCAAATTATTCATCCTTTACCATTGTATATCTCTTAAATGTTTTAGATTCATGCAATCTGTGAAGGCCATTTTGCCTTGTATTGGGAATTCCAACAAATGTATACATTTGTAAAACACATTCTTAACTCCCAGCAACTCCTTTCACTGGATGTTATAGTTCATTTGTACCACTGTATGTTAACGTGAAAAATAACTCTTTGGAAGATGATACTTTGTCTTTCTAGGTGAAAGAATAGTTCAAATGAACACATTCAAGGAATCTGCCGTAACTGAAAGAATAGACTGTTGTTATCAGTAATCGTGAGGATGTGTGATTTGATAACAATGTTCTTGAGTCTTTGGGTGGAATTATATGACTTGGGTGTCCACTGAAATCTCTTGTTTCATTGTACACATTCAGTGATTGGTGCTTTGAATCAAGAAATTCACCTGCAATAAAAAATATAGAACACATTAATCTTTGTATGCCCTTAAAAGCATTGAGTGGCAGCCAATTCAGCATGGCTTGTATCTTAGAATTATCTTTCAATAGTTCAGTGGATGATAGAATGGGACCAAAAAAAGCAATACTTTCTGCATGGAACTGATACTTTAACAGTTTGGCATATACATGGTTTTATCTCAGATATTTTGATGTGTTTGATGTGCCATAAATACTCTGAATTGATTTATTGTTCAAGTATATCACCATGAAGTCCTAATTAATGCACTTGGATATGTGATCCTCAAAACGTTTAAAGGTATTGGGGGTGACTTTCATCTGTATGGCTAGCAAGATGGTCACAGACCTTTGTCTTTCCCTCTTCACCCTCACCAGACATGGAATGACTGGAACTTGTCCCCGAATGTGCTGCTGCAGTTGATAGGAAAGATCAGAAAGTACTGGAGGATCATCAGTGATCTTGGCATGGAGGACCTTCAGGATATGCCGACATAGCTGATAGAACATACACACACGCTACGAACCGAAATAAAGGTTATTGGCCCTGTCAGAGCATAGAATCAATGTACACGAGTTACACCAACAAGCTGGTGCTGTGTTTTGTCGCACAAAATGGGCCTCATCACGACTTGGGCGGTAAATGTGGCGGATTATCCACTGGACCTAAATAGCACTAACGCCAAGGCACCCAGCGGATAATCCGCCAGATCACGAGTGATCATGTGTGCACCCCGGTCCAAGGCATTAGCGCGATTAGCGTGAACCCTTAAATCCAGCGCACCGTGCGCTACCGCCACCTCGCGCTTATAGCGCGTGGGAAATGCGTCACCGCCGGAACGGGAAATAAAGCGGCAGCCATCTTGGAAATCACAATCCGTCGGATATCACAGCCACTGGAAGCCATCCACGCGATCTGACCCCTGAAAATGAGTCAAGAGCGCACTAGGGGCAAGTCTGCACTGGACAGGGTCAGAAAACCCAAGTTCAGTGACCAGGAGCTTGAGGTACTTGTGGAGGAGGCACTGACGTACCATAATGAGCTGCAGCAGCGTAAAACCAGCGCCCAGCACAGAGGCCAAATATGGAGATCCGTCGCACAAAGGGTCAGTGCAGTGGGGCGCGTGCCCCGGGATGGGGAGGACTGCCGCAAGCGGTTGAATGAACTGCGCGTGCGAGTGCAAGGCATTCTGTCCCAGCACAGGAGTGCAAGCAGGTGCACAGGAGGAGGGCCACCACCCCCCCACCCGACCTCACACCATGGGAGGAGAAATTGTCGGGCCTCATCGACATCGGAACCATTGAAGGCATTGGTGGAGCGGAGGCAGGGACTGGCATAAATCCAACGGCAGGTGAGTCCCATCCCCAAATCCATGCATCTGAATGAGAGTGAAGACATGTGTCTGAGGCACTGCATACACCCGTAAGTGAGGGCCACATCCCTAGAAAGGAAGTGCTGGCTAGACGACCCTGTACGTGCAGTGCATGAATGACAGGGGCAGGGGAGAGACTCCCATATCCATAGGACAGCTACGTAGAGTGGTACTGTGCATCAACACAACCACAAAAGCCTGAGCGCAGTCCACCCCAACCACGCGTTCCCATGCAGTGTACCTCCATGCACATCCACAACAAGCACCACATGGTGACTGAATGGAATGCAAGTTGACTGTGTCATTGTCACTGTCTTCATTCACACTTGTTTGCATGACCTGCATCACACAAATGTATGTAGCATTGTACTCAAACCACCCCCTATGCACCCCACAGGCACACGTCGATCCCAACAGCCTGGTGATGATGGTGATGAGGTCACACCGACAATGCGCCCACAACACCGTGCCTTCACCAGCACCAGCACCCCCCAAAGACGCCACGCCCATGGCAGACAACACAGGGGAACACCCACCTCACCCCAACTCAGCCCCGCCAGGCAGCAGCGGCAGCCACATGGTCGTAGGGAGGCGACCGGCAGCTCACTAGAAGCCACCATCCACAGCCCCGATGCCGAGGGAGAGAGGCCTGAACTGGAGCCCGACGTGGGAGCAACACCTCCACGTGGGCATCATGCCGCCGCACAACACTCGCAAAGCAGTAGTGATGGAGAAGGGGTGTCAACACCCCATGGAAGCCCAAGCCCAGGCAGACACCAGGCAGGGAGTCGCCATGTGCCTGTGCGTCGATGCAGCACACCGCAGCCCGATGTGGACACTCCATCCTATGGGAGTCCAGAGGGCCAGCGATCTGAGCCAGGCAGCCCAGTCCAGTCTGGTGGCATGTCGCCATGCAGACCCCCCCCCCACAGCGCCCAATTCGCGATCCACCACCTGCCGCACCAGGAGAGGCCTTTGTCACTGGGGCAGCAGTCATGGGCCGACTGGATATCATTGAGGCAAAACAGGCAAGTTGTGCAACAATGCACCGCTGCCCTGACAGGCTTTGGGCAACGAGTCCGCGAATTCACAGAGGCAGTGTCAGCACTGGCAGAACAGCAACGCAAGGCCTATATCCTCATGCGCCAGAACATGATGGCCAGCGCTTCCATTCCCTCTACTTCCACAACACCCACAGAGGGTTCACTAGACCCATCCCCGAGGCGCCGGTCCATGCGCCACCTTAGGGCAAGCACACCGGAGGGTCCTGGGAGAGGGAAGCGCCCGCGCCCATCCTAGTGGTGCATGGCAACATTGTTGTTGGCCTGATGAGGCAACTGCACAGTTGGGGGTTGTACACTGGGGGGAGGGGGGATTGTTGGGTGTTCACTGGGGGAAGGGGGATTGTTGGGAGTTCACTGGGGGGAGGGGAGATTGTTGAGTGTTCACTGGGGGGAGGGGGATTGTTGGAGGGAAAATAAATCATGTTACAAAAAACACAATGCATGGACAGTAGTTATTGTACCAAATGCAATTTGATGTTGAATTGACATGTTCACAATTTACCTATTACCCATTTCTAATGGAATCCATCAATCAATCCCTGTCTGGCCAACCTCCCTTCCCTCTGCCCAACCCTTTGTGCATGTGCAACACCTTCTGGCACTTCATCGCCCTCACTACCATCATCAGGTGGCTGCACATGTGCATCAGGGGACAGTGGCACATTTCTGCGACAACAGATGTTGTGCAGCATGGCACATGTCAGTACAATTTTGTCCAGCTTTTTCTGGTGCATACATCATTGCCCTCCCGTGCAGTCGAGGCACCGGAAGCGTGCCTTCAGCAGTCCAAATGCCCTCTCCACGCAGATCCGTGTACGGGCATGGCCAAGGTTGTATGCCCACTCCGCCGCCGTGTGGGTGACGCACAGGGGTCATGAGCCACGTGTACTGGGGATATCCAGAATCACCTGCAGGGGAGAGGAAGCCGGTATGGGGACAAGGTAAGTCCAGTGGGTGTACAGACCCCTGTCATCAGTGTGATTTTGCCATATGTGGCATTTGGCCTATAACATTGTGGAGTGTGCTGTCCTATGGGCACGATTGAATCAATGGGGTACTCTCCACTTGGTACGCCTATGTTTCTGTATGTAACAGTACTCATTCACTTGTCGCAGGATGAGGGGGCCCTTACATCTACTTCTGCTTGACAGAAGTGGCTGACTCATGTGTCATTGCAAATCCATTTGGCTGCAGTTGCATTTGCTGCTCTTCACTATTCTGTACTGTTCTCCATGCATTTCCATGGCTATTTTGGGGACAGTGTCTGTGGGATGTGCATTGTCATTACTCAGCCTACTTAAGTGTGGTGCATTCGTGGATGTGCCAGCTCATGGTTTGGAATTACATTACTGTTGGATGGCCAGGGTGGGATATCTGGACTGTGTCAGTGTTGTGAGCCATGGTGCTACTCACACAGGAGGCTTTGTTGTGGTGGGGATTCCATAAGTCACTGTGCCGCCACATGTTCATGGTTCATTGTGCAAGGTGCTTGAATGTGTATGCTGCTGTGATGCTGCTGACTATTGGGAATGATGGATTCTGTGACAGGCACCATCAGTTGTGGATTGACATGCTTTGTGGGATACATTTGTACTCACCCAGTGGCCATGTGTTTTGGCCTCGGTGCCTTTCCATGTATGCTGGCAGGGTACTATTGCGTAGGACGATGGAGTCGTGGGTGGATCCTGGGTAGCGGGCACAGCAGTGGCTGAAGGTGAGGTCAGGGCCACAGGTCATCTGCATGTTGAGGGAATGGTACTGTTTACGGTTTCTGTAGGCAGCCTCATGTGCCTGGGGTGGTACAAGTGCCACATGTGTGCAGTCCAGGGCTGCTATTACATTCGGGACTTGGGCAATGGCATAGAATTGACCGTTAAGCTGCTGCACCTGTGCCTGTGTGGCTGGCAATGCAATGTGTTCGTTCACATGATTCAACAGTGCTTCAGGCACCTGTCCCAGCATGGCACTGAATGTGGATTGGGCCATTCCAATCATCATGGCAACGGTATGTTGGTAGCTGCCAAGTAATTGAGGCACAGACACGAGCTTCACTAGGGGAGGTACTGCCGTGCTGGTGGCTATGCGGCTGCATATGTCACTGGATTGTGTCCAGCAACTGGGTGATGGTTGTCCTGTCCAGCCGATATTCTGTCACCAACTGACCATCAGTTAGGGCCCAGGGTGTTGGCCGGACCCTGGGGATGGCTGGCCACCTTGCTGGTGCTGCTCTCCTCCTCCTCCTCATCCCCACTGCCCCCTGCACTCCCAGGGACCTGGCCCGGGTCATTGGCCTCTCAGGCTCCAAATGGCAGCATGGTGTTGGGGAGGTTGTGTTGTGCATGGGTGGGTCCTTTGTAGGCCTCTGATTTGCATTGCTTCCACCTGGGCCCTCATTGCTGTCTCCTCCCTGCTCCTGCTGATGTAATGGGGTTGGGGAGGGTGTGTTGTGCATGGGCGGGTCCTTTGTAGGCCTCTGATTTGCATTGCTTCCACCTGGGCCCTCATTGCTGTCTCCTCCCTGCTCCTGCTGGTGTAATGGAGTTGAGGAGGGTGTGTTGTGCATGGGTGGGTCCTTTGTAGGCCTCTGATTTGCATTGCTTCCACCTGGGCCCTTATTGCTGTGGCCTGTGTTCTGTTACCTCCAGCTTTTTGCTGGAGGTATTTTCGGCGATTATCCGCCGCTTTTCTGGCGCTAATAGCGCTTACGCCGGACTCGTGATTGATGATGTTTTAGCGCGAATGGTACCTGGCGCTGTTATGGCCGGCGCTTGTACAGCCGGCTGTCCTTGCGCCGGCTGTTATTGCGCCGGCGGTATTTGGAGTCGTGATCCGACGGACCCTTAAAATCGGCACTAAGAGCGTTATCGCTGATTTTAAGGGTTACCGCCCAAGTCGTGATGAGGCCCAATATCATCTAAAAGGTCGGGTAAATTGAATCGAAGGCATGGCCATCTTGTGTTGGAGAGCAACAAAGTTACCATGACACCATTTTGAATGAGATGATAGTGTGCTGCTGAGATGCACACTTTTAGAAGGCTGCTGCCTTTCAAAGTGGAAGCTCTCCTGCCTGATCTCACCCAGAGTGATGATTGCTAAGTGTGGAGTCCTGTAAAGGCAGCCAGGTGACTGTAGCTAAAACAGCAACGTTCTCTATAACACAAGCAGCAATTAAATAAGGATAAACACATATGGGCTGGGAGAATAGCTCAGAGGCAATGCGTTTGTCTTGGAAGCAAGACCACGACCTTTGAGGCTTGGGAGGTGAGCCCACTTTCGCAAAAACCTCCCTAGGGGTTAGGGAGAGCGGGACATCACTGGGAGTGATTCCCCTGTAGGGGAAAAGGACTCAAATTCCTATCCAGAACTTCCTATGAAGAATATCCTGTCTACCTATATGAGAATAGAAACGACTGATGTTGTTTCAGTTGATTTGCATTGGAAACACACAAACCTTAATGACCTAATGTTGGCTCAAGATAATGCTGGAATCTTCACAAACTCAGCAGCTGATGGAGAACAACATACCCCTTTTTCATTTGAATGACGATAATAAAGAGACGAGGAACCTTGAATCCAACGCAGAGGTGAGCCTCTGACGTGAGAATGTACTGGAGGGGCAGAGCCCTGCTACACTACAGAGCTAGGGGTGGCATGGAGGAACCAAGAGAGATACGCTGGGAGGACAGCATTGGAAAGGGTGATATTGCAGAGGCAGAGATGAAAGGAAGACGTGCTTACTGGTGGCGTGACCACACTGCAGCCATGGAGGGCCTCCGGCCCACAAACAGACGCAGAGACCAGGATCGAATCCTCCACTCTCAGGGCAAGTGATGCTAAGTGTAGCACAAGAAGAAGGATGCAGGAAGCAAATCCTTATGAGACGGTGACGCCGAAGAGAGGGGTGAAAAGCCACATCCCAGCTGAGATGCCAAGCCACTTGCGCACACCCGATAACAGTAAAGGTACCTATGTTGCCCAGAGTGGAGAGAGGCGAGGAGAGCGAAAATGACAAGAAGGGTTATGGAAACCCTAGAATTCGGAATGGTAAAGATTGGCAGATGCCAAACATACAACCACCAAGGTTAAACAAGCCAGAGAGCCAAAGGGGTCTGGAAAGTCTTAGAGAAATAAGTGACATTTTTCAACATTTGAGAAGAAAGAAACCGGGAGGGTTCAATCAGACTGTACAAGACATAAACTAGTGGAAAGGAAATTACCAAGTTGGTGTATAAGGACTAAGTGAATCATCCCTCCACTCAAATAACTTGAGATATTTAATTTGTAAAACAATTTACAGCTTTTCTTGAGGAGCCTAAAAACATTTCTTTGTTGAACTGTGAATAACATTGTTTTCAACTGTGACCAATATCCCAAGAGATGTCCAAGTAACATTGGCTGGACGAAGCCTGAGCTAAGAGGCTATTGCTCTGGCTTATTTTTATTTATTTTACTGAAGAGGTAGGGTCAGATAGCAAATAGGTTTTTGGACTGAGGTCTCATTTTTGTTTTGACATACAACAAATACCTTTAGTTTAGTTTATAGGCCGGGAAATCCCACTTAGCAATAGGTATAGATATGCATTTTTCCCTTTAATTTAAATAAACACCCTTGAAGTAAATTCCTCAAGTTTGACTCCTTCTGGTAGGCAACAGTGGCCACAAGTCTTCCAGTGAGTGTTACTCAAATATTTACAGACCAGTTTTATCTTAAAATTGCAAGGATTCACCAGTATCACAGTATAATATTTCCTATGTAGATGTGGCTGACGCCTAGAGAATTGCAGTTCCACAACGCCGAACCCCATAATACATGAGCTCTGTTCTGGCTCCAGTCATCTTCAACATTATTCCTGCAGCACAGATGTTCATGTAAGACAGAGTTGTTGGTCATATATGTCTCAAAATTGAAATCTGACTAAATCATCCTTATAACCTATGCTATCGGAAATCATGCCCGAGAAATCTTATCTCAAACCCGTTATGGCACAAACAAATCAATCTCGGTCCACCACAAAAGTACACATCTTCAAAATCAAGGTTGTCTGAGCAGCATCAAATAATATCTGGATGAGGTGAGAAATGTGTGAGCAACTTGGAAGACATTACACCTCGGATTCACAAATTGGAACAGTATATTTCAAATCTTACCCATTAACTTGACAATCTAGAAAACTGCAACACATGTAATAACCTTTGTGTCTTCAGGATCCCAGAGGTGTGTGAAAGTGATGAGGTGATGGCCTACCTCAGAAAAGCTATTCCTCAAATACTGGAACTGCAGCCATCAGCCACAATCGATATATAGGAGGAACAGATGTTCGGCACCAACCCTGCAAGTCAAAATAATCCTGAGTCCAGAGTGACCATATTATGCCTTTAGAGGTAATCCCAAATGACACCTATTCGTTGAGGAGTCAAAGCTGCTAGGGCTCTCACATGAGTTGGACACAATATTGAAATAAATCAAGATTTTCCTTCTTATAAATGTTAAAGCTGGCTCAGAGGTGTGTATGCTAGATATGGTCTTCTTAGCCATCTGAAGATAGGATTTAAAATTAATAAGAATATGGCCAACTGTAAAGATCTGGACGAGTTGTAGGATTACATCAATGCCTATAACATAACATATATGCCATCAGAAACTAACAATGCCACAGTTAATCACTGAGAGACCTGTGGTTTGCATATTGTTTGCATGTCCTACTGCCAAGGATGGTAACCGAACATAAAGGCAGAGCTGCACCCATTCCACACATGATTATCTGAAGCATAAATATAAAGTTAGGCTACAGAGCTACTGTTTTTCAGGTTGTATGTCTGATATATTACTTATGCATTAAAAGTTGTTCCAGGAGTATGAGATATGAGTAGCTCTCCACAAATAGTAAATAGGTATTTTTGGATTGGTGATTTGCTGCATTACCCCATCTTGAGGGTTAGAAGATCTAGTTCTTAACCACTAATGCCTCAAACTACCTTCAGAGCTTTCTGTAGAAGCTTTTCCTCTTGCTTCTATTTACCACCTCTTTACTGTCCATGCATAATGATTGCTCTGCACCTACAACACATGACGGGACACATAGATAACTGTCTCTTCCACAGTGGCCTGATGTAGGGCCCTAATGGGCTTCAGATATATTACACAGGTAAACCTGTATTTTCCCATCTGGGGTGATCATCAAGCATCTGGAAATTAATGGAGCTGTGTGAGATAGTCTCTTGGAATGTGAAGGTACTTTTAAACCCAATGAAGAGATCAAAACGATCAATGAAATAAGGACGCTTGAGATGTGATATTGTGATTTTCAAGGAACACATTTTATGCGGCGTAAGGGCGAAGTTACAGTGTAGGTGGTTCTCATTTTCTACGTTTACCATTGCTACAGGCAGAAAGAATGGGGCAGATACACTGGTTCATAAACGCTTGAAACGTCCCTTGTAGAATATTGACATAATGATTTGAGATGATGGCTCATGAAACAACTAGAACTTGACAATTGAACTATCAGTTGCCTCAGCATCTGTCCTGCCACGGCACATGTCCTGAAGTGTTGGGTTACAATTTAAATATTACTCACATAAACCATGTATTACAGTCTAGTGGTAGGCAAAGATTGTAATCTATCTGTGGGCCAGAACAATGATTGCAAGTCAAAACTGTGATTTTCAAAATTGCGTGTTACCAAAAGATGCTAAACATACTGAAATGTTTGTCTTTATCTGATACCCGCTCCACCATGAACCCGAAGGCCAGAACTTTCCTTTTTTTTGAATCCACATTATTCATACCCCAAAATAGAATTCATTTGGGTCAGCAAACATTTGACTAGCCTTATAAACCAAATAGTGATATGGGTAGTGAGTATCTCGGACCGCACACTGGCATTGTTGGAATTTCACCTGGGTACCTTGCATTCCAGATATCAGAAAAGAGATTCGCCTCAGCATATTGTGGATGTGGACTTCACAAAATCCATTAAAGCACACCTCGCGATTCTTATTCACACAGCAAAACTGAAGACATGTTATCAACAGACACCTCTCCAAAACAGTTAAGATTAATATAAAATGCAATTTAAAAAAAACAATCGTCTGGAAAGCAAATGAACGCCCTGGAATGCACATATTGGGAATGTGGCGGCCTAGCTACATTAGACAGACTCGAGCTGCTAGACTCCAACTGAAGAGGGCAAACTACATTTCATGGATAAGGAAGTAGGTCATTTTTTTCAAAATTGTAAAAAAAAAAAAGTTGCCTGAAACTTTCAGACATTAATACCATTCTTAAGGTGATACATACCGCCAAATACAGAACATTAGTGCACAGCTCTTGAATCTCCTTTCACCCTTGAATAAAGTCAACTAACGATTAGCTCATTAGCCAGAGGAAAAGCTCCAGGGCTAGTTACCCTCGCTGAAAATATGTACAAGTGAGTTAGAGTGCACTTTTAAACTCTCTGTTGTCACAATCAATTGACTTCTTGTTGTCAAATTGTTCCCAATGGTGCACCTTCTCTGAAACATCTGTAATCATTGTTCCCAAAACAAGACAACCTACTGCTATGACAAAAACATATAAACCAATCCCGACATAAGTCACGAACCAGAGTAGGATCACCAGAAGACGGACATGAAAAAATATATTTCAACAAAAGTATTTTAGAACTCTTTACCATGTTCAGTCAAACTTGGATAATGCAATAAAAAACCTCAACAACAGAATGGCTTCTCCTGGGGCTCAATATTTTGAGTCCCAACTTCTAAGTCACAATCCTGACTCTCTGCTTGGTGTGGATAATCAATTCACAGTCACTCTCAGTCCAAGTGGTTTTAAGTTTCTCCTGCAGTTACTTCTTTGTACAAAGGCACGGCGTGCCTGCTTCTTATCCATGATTTCATGTACATCCTCTTCATGGTGTTCTCAAGGGCCCATATGTGCTGCACTCATGCCAGGCTTACACAAAGGTGAAAGCTATAGTAGGATAGTTTTTGGTAAAACCTCAGAGCTTCTAAAAAGAGGCTGCTAACCTTAGCTTATTCAGAGACTTGACTGAGGCCATCTTGCCACAATACCATCTCATGGTCCTTGCTTTACTGATAAAAGTATCACCTTCATGTTTTTCCTTAAAGAGCCACAACAATCTCATGACTGGGGGGAAGCTCCTCTGGCACCTCTCCTCCCCTCTCCAACCATTCTCACCTTCTTTATCTCCTTGATGCTTCACTGTGTTCTTGCTCTTCCAATCTTCCCAAGCTCACCCTTAATCAGGCATTGGCTTTGTTTCCTCCTGCTCCTCCACAACTTCTCCCATTAACAATCCTCTTCTCCCTTCACATCCTTACTCCTTTACACGTTCCTCTCCCAGACAACAATTGTGAGTCTAAGACCCGCACCCAGGTAAAGAAGAAAGTATAAGGGAGTCAGAGACTCCATGTCAAAGCAAGGTTGGAAACAAGGAACACATTTGGCAGGATAGTAAACCAAATGAACTAGAGGTTCCATTGCGAGTCAGGTACCTGCACGAGACCAATGATAAAAGTGTCCGGGAACCCCATCATAAATAACAGAGGCTGGACCCCTATAATAGAAACAAAGCCAATATATGAGATAACTGGGTCTTGGCAGGAGAGTATACCAATACCCCTCAAGTCTTGCAAGTCCAGGATTTGCACCAAATAGAAGGTTGGAACCAAAGGGGTTTACATCCATGGGACTGATGAATGTGTTGTACCTTTGAAGGAACTCTTGTGTTTTGTATGTGAAGCGACTGGACATATCCTTATCTTTTTCCATTCTAGGTGAAAGGAGCAACACACTAGTATTGGAAAATGATGTTCTTTATTATTGGTTTTGAATCCTTTGGAAGGACAACTGGCTGAGCACATTTATGTTGCCTTGATGAACACTGCCTTCTTTTGAGAAAGATCACCCTCGCACTATTCTGTTAGTTTGTAGTGTGAGGGGCAGGGACAAGGTTTGGGGATGTGACTGGGGCATACTTTATACTTTTGGACATCCTGACTGTTTTCACTAGTTCTGTTAAGGCAGGGAACTACCTCTCAGATTTAGGGATAGAGAGGCCTTTTCCCCAACCTTTCATGATCAATACAAGTCTAACATGCCACCTTTGTGTCTGAGCCTTACTTCTGGTACCTACATAGACCAAATGTCACATATTGCAATCAGACTCTCCACTTCCTCTTTTTCTGGTAAGGGCTGGCATGAATGCCATACAACTAGCCACCACATCACACCAGAAGAAACCGCTTAGCATCTCCCTTGTGGTAGGTCTTAAGGTAATCACCAATAACTTTTAAAATAAATGCAAAGAAGGCATCTATGAAATTGCATGGTGGAACTTACCATACCCAACGATAGGAACAGGGATGTCAGCCACACTTGATAAGTTATCTAAGAATGTTTGGAATCCAGCCCAGAACAAGCCATCCAAAGGGAGTGCAGTGTAAGCATGTTATTATTATATTGAATGAAAGATATGTGATGAAAAGGTGGCTTCATTTCCCATATTCTGTATTTATAGTGAACAGTCTCACTTTTGGAGATACCATAAGCATGTGATGGGTTTGATGATGAAGAGCTCTGTGTTGCATATCCAACTGCATGCAGAATTAAATGTAGTGAGAATTTCCAAATCCACTCAAAGAATGTGAATTTACACTGCAATTTTGACACTAGTTATTAGGCAGTTTTAACTTCATTACAGGCGGCAGAAACTGTACATGAGCCGGTCACCATGTCCTCTGGGAACACTTCCAAATTTGCGATCAGGCCTCTGCGTTTTCATGCTTTACTGTCGATTTCTGAATGTTTATAGGCCACTCCCCCACGGTTTCTCCTCTATCCTCTCTTCCATACTGGGATTTATGACTTCTTTCATATTTGCTTCATGAGCATACTGATGCCTAAATGAACATATTAAAGTTAGAAAAGTGTAGAGTTGCATCATTGGATGTACAGTTTGCTTTCATACCAATGCAACAATTTGTTTTGAAAATGTATGGTAATAGGGGAGTTCCACCCAAATAGCCAAAGGGGTTCTCTTCGAATTCCCTGTACATTTCAGAGAGCGGACTTGTTATGTTTGCACTTTGAGGTACACAGGTAACTTCCATGTAATTTTCAACATTTGCACAATGGAGTGCAAAAGTGCTCTGTAAGAATGCGGCGTGCACACTTTTACACCACCCTTTTGCACTCTGCTGTGCAAAATGAGTAAATGCTGCGTGCCATGTTTGCATGGCAGGCTGCATTTATAATGGATTCCTATTGAATCCGCCTGCTTTTTGGTGGTTAAAAAGCAGGTAAATTGCATAGGAACCTACAGCATTTGCATCAGCATGAAACTGCATTCTTGTGCAAATGCTGGAGTACTTGCAATGTGGAGAATACGGGAGAGGCCGAATTGGAACTTACTATGCGCCCCTCCACTCCACCAGGCACATGATTGAAAATGAGTCGCACTGTTAATTGAATGCATACAAGATGTATGCAGAACATTCACACATTCAGTTCACGGTAGGGCTCGGTGAAAGTGAGCTGCAAAGTGTTCTAATAGAGATTCAAATGCTGCCTTCCATGTAACCACATGCTACTTTCTGACGAGATGTTATACAACACACAGTTACAGTTTTAAAAAAGATCTTAGGTTCCCTGATCTGTACTAACAGTATATGGATCAAAGGAATGGGTTATTTATTTTTTTGCAATTCAAATCTTGTAAGCCCAAAAAAAGCCACACACCTCCATGTAACTTTCCTAAATAAACGGTAGGTATATGAGGTGGGATTTGTAAGCCCTAATGTGATGCTTCCCTAGGCTGTTGTGGATATATTGATCAAGGATTTCTGTCTCTTTGCCACTGAGTGTTTATCTTGTCCATAGGGACAGAACAAAGTCAGGCTCTATGTTGTAGATACAGACATGAAGTTGATGTGACAGTAGGGATTTTAATCTCTGTTTCACTGAAGACCTCGGAAAAGGTTGTGTGTTCTGGGCACATACATACTCCAGCAATAGGGTGGGCATGTTGCCCAGGATTTAAAATCTTTTTTTCTTTGGGACATTGAGTACTTTCATCTAGACAGAAACTTGTACTGAAAGTCTGGGCTACCCAACTGAATGTCAGGGTCATGTTTGTCTAACCCTAGCACGCCAGTTTCTCCATGAAGTGTAGAGCATCAATCGATTGAAAGTCAACTCATAATGTCGCTTTTCACATTGTATCAGCAACTCTTACGTCAGATGTGTGATTTCACATGAGATGAGGGGTTTCCCTTCTATGGCACTGATGGCTTCTGGGTTAACCTACTTCCACCAAATGTGATACTTATTGAACTGGAGTATTGATGGTTCATAAACTTGCCCAATGCCCCTAGGTCTACATTATGACTGGTTTGTGTCACACGACCATCCTAGTGTTATATTTGTGTGTGCAAATGTGTACTTAAGATGTGGCAAACGAGGTAATGGCAACAAGGGATACTAGATTAACCTGTGAATTGCTTAACCAACTCCTCTTCCATAGGGATGTGAATGATCAATTCCCTGCCAAAAAGTGTCCATTAGTATTGAACTATTTTGTTCTGTTTTTCACAGAGTCACTTCTTGTGTTATAAGTGTTAGTCTTTAAGAGTCCTGGTGAATTATTTAGGAAGTGGTATTTTTAACAGGTTATCAATGCCAGGTACTGCCTCTACCCTCACATACACTTGAGCGTACAGGGTTTGGAATTGCTGATTCAATTGCCGATTGGCTATAATCATCACTTTTAACTGTCCCATTTAGTGCCCTACCCTGCTGCACAGCTGTCTTGCGAAGCTTCCAATCTGTCCGCAGACTTCTCAGAAAACACAGGCAAAGGAGTTAGGATTTAAGCTATCTCATATCGCATAGCTCTGCAAGTTATTAAGTCAGAACAGAATTTAATTGTCAGTCAAAGACAATATCTTTCATGGGAATCCAAAAGGAACTCATCAGTACTAGCAACAAGATCTAGTGAAGGAGTAGAGGGTGCATGGGAGCAAAGGGGAGTAGCGGGTCCACAGCCACAAAAAGGATTAGGGAACTGGTGATTAATTTCAGGTTTCAAGTCTTGGTTCTCCAGACAATGTTTACACCAGGCAGGGAAGGCAAGAAACATTATGATACAGAGTGAATACCAGAATCAGATCAGGCAGAGACATCTGCATAGACAAAGATAACCAAACGAACATTTGCAAAGATGCCATACTAAAGGGTTCTTCCTCTTTTATGATCTGTGCCTGGCACCCATGCCTTATGGCACACACTGGAATCCCTGCTTCTCAGCACATGCACAGTGAGTTTTTGAGGATGACAACATAGAATGGTGCTCTCCATCGTCGGCCATATCTGTACCCTCTACTGATCCCAGATGTAACATTGTAGTGCTTTTCACACTTACTGGGGTAAGTTTATTTCCTAGAAAGTCATCCCCCCACACATGGTACAATGCAAATGGCAGATGCTGTTTCTTTATATGACCTTAGCTGTATTATGATAACTTTCCTGTGGGCCTCTGAATTATGGAGCTTGTAAGGTTTGGTGTAAACAGTAGATGATGGAGTGGGGGCAACTGACAAGAATGGTGAATGACTGATGTGTTTTGTATGACAGATGGGGATTGGGTGGGCAAACTGTGGAATTGGTGCAGTGTGGGTGAGGTGTGACAGGTTCTTTACATGTGTAGCCCGGCAAGTAATGGGCATGGATTGGGTTTGTATTAGCAGGAGAAGAGCACGTTTTCTGTTGCTGATGTGGTGATGTGACAGATTGGAGATATTGTAGTTTGGTGTAGGTATGTTTCTGTATGAAAAACATGCTCTAATATGGGTGATGCAATCTGGAGGCATCTTCTTGTCCTCTGTTGATCTGACCTTTAAAGGGCATTTTCCGTTTTTTATTGTTTGTGGTCTGACGATAAAGGAGATGGGGTTCGGTGTAAGTATACGCTGGCTGTACTTAATGTGAAGTGGATGATAGTTTCTCATATTGTAAGGTTCCTGCTTTCTATGTTTGGAGCTACTCCGCTTAAAGGCAACATTTTATCATATTTCGAATGTTTCTTGCCTAAACAACTATTTGATTGAAACATATCAACACTATCTTTGCTCATAGATGTCATTGGGATGTGGCTGATGTGTGCTTCAACATTTTATTTGATTGCCACTAGATGTTGTGTCTTCTATTCATTCAACAGGGCTCAACATATCTCTGGTGAATGCCGTGTCATAATACCACGCAATTGCACAGGTGTTCAGGCATGAATGCCAGCCAAAGCACTGGTGCACTAGAGATTGAGGCACCAGCCTGAGGAAGCAAGCAGGCATCAGTGCTGTGTTTGAGCCATACCATTATGCACTACTACCTTTTCCTTTGAACTTTTTCTAGTGTATCAAATGGTCGGCTCCTATACAGTACAGCAATACACGTTACAATCAATCCATGTTTCCATGTATAAACACTTACTGTACAGTAGGTATATAAATTGTGATGTCCAGAATCAGAGAGGGCACTTGGAGCCAAGGAGAACTAATTGTGGACATATGATGTCATCATCGTTGTAAATTCATATGTGTACCCAGTTTGATCCCCAGTTTGTTGTTGCTAATTTCTTATAATTGTTTATTCATGCTGTTTTTATTTTCTTCTTTCTTCGTTTTTCATTTAAAAAGACATGTGTGATGGATGTTTTAAATGTATTATTTAATAATGTGGAAGGTTGTTTCAACCATATGCACTCAATACAAAAACAATATATGCACCCCGTTTGATCCCTTCTAGGTAATCGATAATTACACAGGGGCTCAAATGGAAGGAGTAGTGGTTGCGACCACCAGAGTAAACATCATTTAAATTCATAAATGTGTCAATTTCAACCCTGTGAATGCTCTTCTTTTTATTTTGTCAAATTCATAGATAGTTAGTAGTTGTACTTTATAATAATCTTGTTTTAATGTTTGATTCTGGCAATATTGCTTTGGTGTGTGGTTTTTCAAAACAAAACTGGCATGAATGAAGTTTTGTACTGGTCTTAAATACTGAATTGTGAGCCTGGGTTTGAGTAACTGAGTACTGTGCAACACAGAGAACAGTATAAGAGTTCTGTAGTATGGATACCGATAGATTGATATGCTATTGAAGAGGTGGGGGGTATGTGGGGGGGGGGGGGTTGAGGAGAAGGTGTATACAGAATGTTAGAGAAATGGTATACAGATTAGAAAGGGGAACACAGGCTGTTGATTGACTAATTTGTTTATGGATCTGCAGTTGAACTCTTGCAGAAGCTATATTTATGTGAGTTGTACACACTCTGACCTTCCTAGGTGTGATTTTGAGTCTCTGGGTCTGCATCAGTGGTTCTCCTGAGTATGTGTCTTCTGCTCTAAAAGAGGAAGCAAAGTGTTTTCCCTTATAATCTTAACAAATTACCCAAAAGTTGGCAAATCGTCAAGCAGCCACACATTTTTCAATGCTAGTCCCTCCAAAAGACCCAATAGGCAGCAAGCCTTTAAACAGCAACCCTGTCTTTTTTTATGTCATTGTTTTCCGCCTTTAGAAAGCAACTCTGAATATTTTGTTTCTGCGTTTCTGTATTTCACCCCAGGATGCTGCAGTGTTGATTAAAGACACTCACAGTTAGTTTCAATATAGTTCAGTTGGCTATAGTCAAAAGAATATATCCACCAAACAAAGAAGTGATTACTGTATTGGCGTGTCATACTAAAATGGTAAATAGCAACAGGCCAGGGCGATATGGTTGGTATTAACATTGAAATAGGATGGACATTACACAAGAGGGAAAGAGGAGGGGTGTTCAGTATGAAGATTTGAGGGTGGTTCGGTAAACGAATTTTGGATTTTCCCTTGGGTCCGGAAAGGGAACCAGTTCTCATATCCACAAACTACACTTGCACAAGCTTCACAGTAGTGTTTCTATTAAAATAATACAGCTGAAAACAATCGAAAACACAAGAGAACTTGAAAACTCTAGACAGTCTCACTAGAGGCAAAAAGAGTCCCTGAAGTAGAAATGCGACAACACTATTGCCACACATCTGACAGTTGTGATCGTATACATCAAAAACATTAGACAACCATTTCAAAACATAGGCTGAGTTGTTCACACCAGATAGGCTTCACAACATGGGAGCAGACCCTGAAGATCTAGACATGCCCCAAAAACATCAGCACAGGCCTCACAGATTTAAAAACAGAGATTGACTCAAATGTGAGGCACATAATTCACCAGCATCAGGATGAACACCACATATCAAAGGGACTTTATAAACAATAACATGATCCTCATATTCATATAATATCTCTCCTGTCTGGGCCACCAACAAAATTATAGCCATTTAGCCATTTCCACCTGGAAAGGATCAGTGACATCTGTCTGCATTGGACAATTTATGGCATTTCACTACTTATTTTGGGGGGCTGGCCATAATATTCCCCTTTCCCCCATACCATTCCTGCAGCCACTATTCTACCTTTCCCCTGTCCCCCTGCATCCTAAAACCTAATAGGGTAAAATGCAGAAGTTGTCCCTCTGACCAAAGGGTTCAGTGAGCAGTGGCCACATTGGAGAATACCTTTGGATAGTGGTGAAAAGACAATCACACACCCTTATTGGGGGCAGACATGGCCTGTAATGGCCTCCCAGGACGAGTCTAGGCATACCCGAGCAAAGCAAGGGCCTCAGCAACAGTGGTGTGCCGCGACAGGCCATGAACATCCCCTGCCAAGTGGGTGATAGCCATTTGCAGCCCAGGGTTCACCCAGGGTGCACATGGTTTATTTTCTTTCCTTTTCTTTTCAGGAGATGGACTGTGCCTGAATACACATCACCTGCGGACAAATTGATCAGCAGATTTCCCTTTCAGAGATGGAATTACCCACATCATTTTAATAATTTAATAAAATCAAAAAGCCAGGACTCCTACACCCTTGCCAAAGGGCAATCCGTCACAGTGGTAGAGCCCCTACTACACCAGTATATGTACTCCTGTCCTTGTGTCTTTCTGTCATAGGTACTCTTCTTTGTATATACCTCTGCCCACCTAGGTTTGCGTTTGTGCCTGTGTGTCTATGTGGGCAGTTTGTTCAGTGCATGGTGCCTTGTATTGTTGGTGCTGCTGTTTTTCTGTGTGTATTTGAACCTCATTATGTGCCATTTTTTTCTGTGTACCTCTGCCTATGTCTACGTGCATCTGTCATTCCATGCCCCTCTTTCTGGTTTCCTATCTTTCTGGTTTCCTATCTTTCTATGTACCAGTCTTATTGTGTCACTTAGTTTCTGTTTAGTTTTTCCTTCTCTATAGGCCCCAGTCTTTCTGAGGCCCTGTCTTCGTTCCTATGTTTGCTTGTATGTCTTCCTCTGTGCCTGTGGGTTCCCGTCTTTTTGTGTCACTGTTTTGACATGTGTCTGTTTTTCTAAGTGCTCTGCACCCGTCTATGTGCCCATCTCTTTTTTGTTAATGTGCCCCATTCTGGCTGTGTCTATGAGCCCCTATGTATCTGTTTATGCATGTCACAGTCTTGATGTGTGTATGTTCCCTTGTCCTTCGGTGGCAATGTCTTTTTCCATGCCCCTTTCTCTGTGTGCACCCTCCTCCTTCTTTACCCATCTCTTAATGACCACCTCTTGCTTTTTCTCTTTCTTTATGTATATGTATCTATCATTGTGTTTCCCTTTCTCTCCCTTCCCTTCTATCTGTGCACCTTGGTGTTCACTCTACCCTCCCCCAGTCTCTTTGTCTGTCACTACTTCATATCTCGTGGATGTGCAGTGCCGTCTGTGTTACAGCAGTCCTTGCCGGACAGTCAGCCAGCCAATCGTCACAGCCAATCGTCACAGAAGGAGAGTAAGCACAGGGCGTTTTGGGCACTTCTCTCACTTCCTGCCTACCCCAGACACTCTGGAGCCAGAGGCAGGTTTCACTCCTGAAGCTCGCCAAAGGCGAATGAACAAAGAGACCAAACCTGGTTTGGCGCACAGAGAACAACTCTAAAGGACCTTTCAGGAAAGACCTGGCGAAAAAAGAAGACCGTGCACCATTTTAACAACGATGGCTAGAAGCCATTTTGAAAAAGATGGCTCCAGTGGTTAACGTTACCTGGTCCGCAAACGGTCGTTGTAAATGCAAACCTAGGTAGTTCAAAACGAAACCACTGCCACCAGTCAGTCAATTGAGGAAAGGGTAACATAAAAAATGTGGCCCGGAGACTTAAGGGCACAGACAAATAACAAACAGACAAGACCGTATCAAGGAAAAAACAAAAAGTTAAGTCTTCCAATAGGAGACAGAGGGGATCCATTAAGCAAAATCAGCTAAAAATGACTAGCAATGTCTTCAGTCTCTTTCTCAGTTGCTCAGTCAATGTCACTATTCTAATATCTTGATGTAGAGCATTCCATGCCTTAGGAGCACCAATATAAAAAGCTCCTTGCATGGCCTGTGTGAGCTGGTATTACCAGGTTATTAGTATCATTGAACACGCCAATCCAACATTTAATGGGTCATAACTAGTTCGCGAGTGTAGTCTTGCTTCAATGGGAAGCCAGTGCAGACTATGCCTTGCATTTAAGGCAGTGATCATTTGACTACATTTTTTGTGTAGTTTGTAATCTTGCACACTCAGAATTGGCTGTGCCCACCAAGAGGCTACTGCAGTAATCTATTTTTGAGCCCACAATAGCCTTACCTAAATTCTCAGTTTAAACACTATATATAAGGGTGAAATCTGTGCCAGGATTTTAATATAGTACGCCGTGGGGGAGATAACCGAGTTTGGAACACCCAACAGTATTTCTAGGGAAGTTGCAGACCAATGGTTACTTTTTAAATTACATTTAATAAGCCCAGACCTTAACAGTGGTACCATGACACTCGGCAAAAAATTGCATAGTGAGTCAATTGGACAATATACTTTTCAGAATAGTGGAACACTTATTCTAGGAACAGTAAAACACATATAACTCTGATTCACGATAAATTATTCTAGGGGAGTTGGACGTGGGGTGTTCAATTACAGTTGCTTTTCAGTTCATACACTAAGGGACTCACTAACTTGTTTACTCAACCTTAAAGGTAAGTATGACCTAAGCAGCCGTATTCTGTACAGGCTACCAGAGTAGCAAGACCCAATTGGGGACACTCGTAACAGGAATAGTGGTGAAACCAACAGCATCATCGGCTGGGGCTTCCCTCTGGAACAACCTCCCTGCCTCTCTCAAAAGTTAGCAGAACCACCTCCGGTTTCAGAAGCAACTCAAGACCTTCCTTTTTGCTTCTCCTTTGTCTCTTCCTCTCCCTTGCTGATACACCTGACTGCTTTGCGCACTGGTCACACTCTGAACCCCTGCATGTCCAGTTGCCCTCATACTGCCTCCGGGCTCCTCAGCACTATCTGAAACCCTACTACAGTCCCTTCTCACTGCACCTATGAGCCACCTGCTGGATGCACCCTTCCTGCCCCCTAACACTTCACCCCTTCCCTGAACGTGCATGATCTCAATGACACAAGGCCTAGTAAGATTGTTATTTTATTTTGTCCTCTCTGTTTTCCCGGTTTTGTCGCGCCTCGAAACACTTGTGTACAGGTGCGTTATAAATGCCACTTCATATAATCATATCAAATTACTTTTGGCAAGAGGGTAACCCAATTCACAGGTGAGTAACTTAACCTTCTGTTTAATTTTAGTTAGAATGGCGAGACAGTTTCTAAGGAAAGTAAGACTTTGGGAATACTTTTAAGAAGGCACACTTTAGAAAGTCTGCCTAAGTGTGTCACTGTGGTATAGTGGAATTTAGAAAGTGTTAGAGCATCACTGTGATATAGTTGAATTTACAAAGTGTGCTTAATTATCTTTACTATACAAAGTTGAATCTAGAAATTGTGCCTAATAGCATCATTGTGCCAAAGTTTGACCTTAAAAAGTGTGATATAGCTGAATTTGGAAAGTGTGTCTAATAGACCCCTAACAACCTCACTGTGGTGAAGTCGAATCTAGAAAGCGTGCCTAATATCACTGTGGTATAGTTGAATCTACAAAGTGTGCCTAATATCAACACTGTGCCAAAGTTTGAACTTAGAAAGTGTGCCTCATATCATCACAGCTAAATTTTATTCTAGAAAGTGTGCCTAATAGCGTGACTGCACCAAAGTTGAATCTAGAAAGTGCCTAATAGCGTCACTGTGGTATAATCGAATTCAGAAAGTGTGCCTAATTAGCGTCACTGTGGTATAGTCGAATTCAGAAAGTGTGCCTAATAGCGTCACTGTGGTATAGTTGAATTTAGAAAGTGCACTTTATAGCATCACTGTGATATAGTTGAATTCAAAAAGTGTGCCTAAAAACGTCACTGTGATATAGTTGAATCGAGAAAGTGTGCCTAATATCACTGTGCTAAAGTTTAATGGGTGGAGTGGATATATGTCTGTATACCGCTGTACCTCCTATTCTGCTATGTATATGCTATGTACCAGTATCCCTGTGTTATCTGTATCACATGTCTACCCTATCCATCCTGTTGCTTTATATATGTATGCCAGTATGTACGCCCCCTGTCCTGCTCTCGTGCTTGGTCGGAGGTGCTTTACTGATAACCACCATGTCACACTACTACGTATACACTATTATTCAACTAGAACACAGCTATGTGATACCAACATGATCACCAAGCTCATAACACGCAGAGTGCGTGCAGGGCGTTCCAGCTTCCTAGCCATTGCTTCCACCCACTGGAACGCCCTAACCTCGCACATCAGGGGAATTGACTCCCACCTAGCATTACGCAAAGCCATCAAAACACGACTATTTGCCTAACTGATATCTGTTAACTCCGAAGCACTTACTTTGTACACTACTGTAACCAAATATGAACACCCTAACTGTACTTTCTAATTTAGCGCATATGTTGTAACCAAGTAACCACCGTCTGAATTGTAATCCTGCCTACGTACACTTTCTTGTAAAAAGCGCCTCAATGCCTCTGGGCTGCAGTGCGCTCTACAAATGTAAAATATGCTATGACACATTCGGCCTAGCTGTTCTCAAACTAACATGACCCCGCGAACACCTCATCATCCTAATAAAACACAGCTAGCTGAGGACATTCCGGCTAGTTTAGGCGTCTCCTCAGGCCTAGCACAGCCAGAGCTCAGTCTGGGTGTCCACCCTCCAGCCTGAACACATCCAACTGATTTCCTCAGAACCACACCTATTGCAAAGAAGCAGCTATCATGCAACAACCACACCAGCTGCACACATATCCAGTGCGCCCACGCACCATACAACACACTCTCTCTCTCTACTGACTTGAACAGCAGTTTCCGAGGGCATTCAACCTACCAGCGATTTGAGGTCATACCAATGATACATAAGGCGCTATATAAATGCCAAATAACATAACATAACATAACAGCTTGATTAGCGACTGCAGCTTTTAACTTATTGTACATTTATTGAGGCTTTCTGGTTTAAGTAAGTTACAGGGCGCTCACACACAACTCAACAAAGCTAAACTGCAGAGAAGGTTTTGTAAATTTGCCTGCTATGCAGACCGCAAGCAGAACACCTGCTTTTGAAGTTGCCACCTTTTGTTTTTTATTACACCTTGAAAACAGTGTTAGACTGGCCTTCAAGGAACTCTGGAGATGTCCTGGTGGCCCTCTACCTCATGGGGCTCCTTTGTGCCTGTGCCCTGGTTTGCTCTTCATCATACCCTCTCTACTAGTCACCAAAACCATTACCTTCCATCTCTCCTCATACCCACATCCCTTTTGAAGCAAAGATTTTTGTATGCATCGTCCAGTCTGTTATTCCTAAACTTTAATATGTATTTTATATATTTTTTTTTCCTATGTGCAACTGCTTTTTAGTGCCTATGTAGCAACAAAAGTGCTTTAAAATTCAGTATTAAGACCTGTTTTTCAAAACTTTCTTGGCAGTGAACGCCCACGCTCTGATTAGTGAGATTTGGCTTTCTCGCATGTTGTAATCTAAAGCCATTTTGAAAAACCTTTCTAGGACCACATTTGGGTCCCAGACCACCCCGTTGCAAAGGGGGAATAGTTTGAGATTAAGGTGAGAGGCTAAAAGCTAAAAGGTGGCAACAGCAAATGCAGGTGTTCTGTTGTGGTCTGCATAGCAGGAACATATACACAGCCTGCTCTGCAGTTTGGCTTTGTTAAGCTGTGTGTGAGCGCCCTGTAACTTACTTAAACCAGAAAGCCTCAACTTCTCAGGCTTAGAGGCAAGGTCTGCAACCTACATCTCTCTAGGTTTTTGTACTATGACTCCCAGGATTCCTCACAATTGAATATGATGGCTAGGGTTGATGGGAGTTGTAGTCCACATCACCTGAAGAGCCTAAGATTGCAGAACCTTTCTATCGATGTTTAGTAACTGTTGTCTCTGCTAATCCTGCCAACTTTGGTGTTCAACTCAACGCATCACAGTATTCCTATCACCCAAAATTGGGAGCACTTTACAGAGTCTACTCTCCATGAACTGAATATAACTAATACATAAATAAATATCACTGCAATTAACACAATCGAAGTTGCTTCATTTGCCACCTGTTGGGTGTCCTTGTGGCAAATGACCGCATTCACTTAATTTATCAGAGATGAGCATTTTCAAAGCGACACATTCAAGAATATTGGAAGGAGCCATTGGTAATTGGCCACTACATAATACAGGTTTAAATAAAGGTTCTATATTCCCTTCCAGTCTGTCATTTATATTGCAATTACTAACTAAGGAACCTGTTCTTGTAAACACGGCTCAATGACACGAGCCGAATCGTCTAATGACAGAGAAAAAAGTTCATACATGGCAGAAGTGTGTAGCACTGGTCTTCTAAAAGCAGACTGTTCACCAGTGTTTAAAAAAAGAGGCACGTTACAATTAATGTGTGTGAGCGTACACTGAACCTGTGGATGACCGGTGACCAAAAGATCTATTTAAGTGGTGGCAGGCAATTCTTTCTGGTCTGCACTGTAAAAATCAGTATCAGAGTATTCTGAAAATATTGACATTTGCATGTATCTGACACCAAGAGAGAAAGCCTTTTTATCAGAAATGCTGTGCATAGGGATACTTAAGTGTGATTGGAGTAATCCCACTAAAGGGTCTTATTTACAAAACAATGGGTGTGTAATGAAGTGGTATTGGATTGATTAGGGGTAAACATAGCCATGATGATAAAGTTTGATTCTTGAAAGCACACTACATTGCACTCAATATCTGTCACTGGTTCTCTGGGGTAGACAAGGTCACTGGAGGATTGTTCTACAGCCCTACAAACAAATATAACCACAATACTGGGAGGATGAGCCCAGTGAAAGGCAAAGGTGTATTACCTAACTCTCCCAGGCTGTGATGAGAAAAGAAGAAAACGGGTTAATCATGGCTGGCCTGCCTCCACAATCCCTAGTCTTCTCCTTTCCCTTGTGCCACCTTAGACATGAGGTAGTAGAACAGGGGATCAGCGGGAACACAAACACCACCAGGTGCCTGAGTCCATAGGCCAGAGAGTGCGTCCACCAAGTGTGACAGAAATTAAACCAGGAGTTTGCAGGGTCCTGACCCGTGTGGAACGAGGGAGGAAACTAAGGGATAACAGACAAAACAGGACTGTGGTCTATAAGACAAGAGTCAGAACGAACATTCAATGAGTCGGTCCTCAGAAGAAAAAGCATGCAACTCCAAACAGGGTTAAAGGAAAATGTCTACATCCACAAATTCACTGTGCCATATGATTTGGTACTGGAGAAAGACTCCAGTACCAAATCATATTGCGAAGCAATGGCCATAATACAGTTTCTCTAGTGAGTTCAAACGTTGCCCAACGGTGATCTAAAGGGAGGACAGGAGCTGAGAGGTCAAAGAAACAGGTATCCATAATGTGATAGAACAACACTGCTTGCACAGTGCATGAGCTGTTTGAGGAACATGCGGTCTCTGGAAACGGAAATAGTTTTTTTCCGTGGTGGTGTTTTTTATGGCCTCCAGGGGGCAAGACCAGTAGTCCTCTCCTCGCAGCCAACTGCCCACATGCATCAGCAGTCGCCAAGTGTTCCGTGCCCTGTGACTGGCGAGGGGTCAGAACCTCAAGGCAATGACAATATTGCAGTATTAATGCTGCCAAAGTAGTGACCATATCAATGTATGGTAAAGTATACCATGGTGAACTATACCACCGGTCCAATAGCACAGCGAGTAGAGCGCTCGCTTTGACATCTGGACAGAGCCTGCTGACGCAAGGTCCAATCCCGGCAGGGCCAAACTCGGCCTTTCTTCCTTCCAAGGTCGATAAATGAGCACCACACACTGTGGGTAATAAGCAGCACTAAGATACCTGAGTGTTCGTAGTGCTATATAAATGCTAAATTATTAATATTATTATCAAAATAACACAGTAAATACAGTGGATGAGAACGTAGGAGGATCGGGTGTGTGAGAGGAGTGGATACTTCTAGGGAAAGGAAGTCGATTTTGAGGACCTTTTTGAATACTCGATGGGGGGGGACATGATTTTTTGTTACTAAGGAGGGCATTTCAGAGATCTGGGGCAAGATGAGAGAAAGAGCAGAAATAAGAACCTGCACAGGGTAAGCAGCAAATGTAGAAACGGAGGAGGGCATTAGAATGGAGCAATTGAGTAAGGGATTAACGGGAGATGGTGTTGGCTAGGAAAAGGGGCCTTAAGCCTTAGATGGATATAACAACTCATAGAATTAATTTAAATGTGTAATATGTGTTACATACTAAGCCCACAATGCTGGAAGCTGTATACAGAGTATTGGGAGTGGGTTTAGAGCATATTGGCAACACAATTAAGAATTGTTTGGAGGCAGGCACATGACTATAGTTAAAGGCCAAAGAGAAGACTAAAGAGATAGTCAAGTGAACTTTGAACAGGGGTTGGCATGATAGAGGTTGTTGATGGAAAGTTGAAACGGAGGAATTGAAAAGATGTGAAGAGGTCAGGTGGGAAGGATATAGTAGAGAAAGTAAAGGATGTGCATTATGAGCAGAAAGGCAGATATCCTTCAGCTTGGCAAAATTACGTATAAGGCATAAATTACCATTCAATGATGGATAGCCAAGAGGCCATTAGAGATGTGGGAAAGTAGTTATGGATAAAAGAGGTGAAGAAGAAATAGATGTGAGTATTATTATCAACGAAGGGTGATGGCAGAATATGAAAGAGGAGATGATCTTGCCAAGATGGAAACGTAAAGGGCAAAAAGCAGGAATTTGTGAACAGAGCCTTCAATGGCTGAAACCCAAATGTGGCTGAGGTCATTAGTGTCCATGTTCCAGGATCTTAAGAAATATAATTTAGTGAGGTACAAGTTTATCAAAGAAGAGTTGTGTCTTGAATACCTTGAAGGGAGAGGGCTAGAAAAATGGTGGCATGGTCAACACTGTCAAAGAGGGGTCAATTTGTCTGAATACAAGAAGAGTGTAAAGTGGTGGGCTGAGGTGTGAAAGTTGGAGACTTCAGTCAGCACGGTGTCAGCAGTGGAATCTAGGATGGAGGGTGTAATCCATCAAGCCAACCCATTCATGGTCTTTGTAGTAGTCAGGTAGTATGGTAACAGAACAGTAATTGGCTGGGCTATTTAAATCAACAGAGGGTATATTCTAGATGGTAAGGTCAGTGACAATTTTTCTGCAGGCAGGGAAGGATCCCTATCCAAGAAACAGGCTGAGGAGGGTTGACGGGTAAGAACAGGTAAGGGGTGCCTAGAACCTGACTGTTTGTTGAGCAACATGGTGAATTGGGGAACAAAGTGTTATCTTTCCATAAGCTTTCCAAAATTTTACTGGAGAGATAGAGGAGAAGGTAGTACAGGAGACTGAGTTGATGAGTGGGAGGGGCAGAGAAAGAGCTAGGTGGAGACAGAGAAGGTTGTTTAAGGGATATAACATCTTCCAAAATGTGAAGGAGAAATATAGGAAAAAGTCATGATCAGAAAGATAGCATGAACAGGGATAGCATTGCTTGAAGGGAGGATGAGAGGTAGTTGGGGCAGATTGGGGGAAATGATATTGGTGTAGGTGAAGTAGAAGTGCATATCTTCACCCAGGGTAGTAGACAGAATAGATAAGGTAGCTTTGAGGAGGATAGGAGTGTAGGGATTCTTTTGAACAGCATCTGAGATGGTGACATAAGTGCAAGTCTTGAGCTGGTGAATTTCTGGATCATCCATGTATAAGGATGCAAGTTACTCAGTGCAATGATATGCATGGGTTAGTGGTGCTCAAAGGGGGTGCAAAGGCACAAGTTAAAGAGTTAAAGGAGCCAGATGATTTCCCAATAGTGGAGGGAAGGGACAAAGAGAGAGCTAGGAGATGGGACCTGACGTCTATGGTGTCAGGTGAAATTTATATGCAAAATTGTGAAGAAGTGGGAGACAGGCAGGAAAGGAATGTTGACTGTTAAGTGAATAAGGGAGTGTTTTGAGGAAAAGGGGGTAATCAAGAATATAGATGAGAATCAGAAGGACAAAATGAGATGTAAAAGGAGTTTGCCTGGTTGGAGGTTGAACTGGCATGGAGGAAGGACAGGTGTGATCAGAAAATAGGGAGTCAAGATTCAGTTGGTGAGAAGAGGACAAGTGTCAAAAGTATGATAAGGGGGTGGATAAGGTATGTGCAAGTGATATGGTTAGGGTCCTTTTTGAGAATGATTTGCAGAAAGGGGATAGACTGGGGGAGAAGGAAGAGTACAGGGTATAGTAGAGTCAGATGAAAATAGGGTGAGCAGAGAAGCCCCAAAAGTAAGGGTCTGAGAGATCAAGCAGGAGGGGAGAGAGAAAGGCTGGGCACAAAATGGGATCATTAATCAAACCCCTGCTCAAGAAACCATCCCCTGCCCCTTTCTACTGGCCAACTACAGACCTATCTCAAACAACTGTTTCATAGCCAAACTAATTGACTAAACAGCATACTCCCAGCTATGCCTTTTCACTGACCTTAACCTCTTGCTCAACCCTGCTCAATCAAGCTTCAGACACCTATGAGGACCTGAATCATTCATAGTTTCCATCTGGGATGATCTCGAAAGAACATCAGACTTGGAAGGTTGTGCTGCACTTTGACACAACAGACCACTGCACCATCATGGACAGACTCCACTCACTTGGCATCAGGGTTGCAACATTGAAGTGAATTTCCTCCTACCTCTCCAACAGATCCCAAATTAGATACATGACTCCCTTCCCCTCGACTCAGCACCCTGTAAATAACGGAGTACAACACAATGCCTACCCATCTCCCCTGCTCTTTAACCTCTACCTGAGCACCCCACTGCTCTTATCCATTCACATGACTCGTCCTGCTACAACTATCCAGATGACACCAAACTCATCTTCAAGATCCCTAAGGACACCTCCAACTGCTCCCTGACCTTGCTTCATGCCTCACAGAAATTGAACACTTGATGATGGCTAACTGCCTCATTCTCAACCCTGGAAAAACAACTGAAATCATGATATGTGGGAAGCCTGCTCTCTTCCCCTAACCCACCCATTGGTCATCCTCCCTAGATTCCCCATACCTACAACATAGTAAAAAATCTTGGATGCATCATGGGCGCAGATCTGACACTATCGCATCACATCAACCCAGTGTCAAAATCAAGCTATCAACAGCTATGCATTCTCCAACGCATCTTCCCCTATCTCTCCTACCCTCACAAAGTTGCCGCAATCATGACCATCATCCTCGCTCGCCTAGACTATGCCAACTCTCTATACCTGGGCTCCCCTGCAGCTCAATTCAGAAAATGCAAACAGTCAAAATCACTGCAGCCAGTCTTCTCCTGGCCATAGATCCTAAAGGGCACATCACACCAGCCCTCCGTGCCCTTCACTGTCTCACTGACTCACTTTAGGGTTATGTGCATCACCCACCATGCACTGCACAACACAGGCCCTAAATATTTACAACACACACTCACCAACTACAGACCCAACAGAAACCTGAGATCACAGAACACAAAACCATTATCTGTGGGCAAACTACGTTTCATTTAATATAATATGTGTTCAATTGTGTTAAAACCGTCTTGTAACCGTCTTGTAACAGAATGTAGCTTTCACACCCCTGCTGGGGGGTGGACATGTGCTTTAACGGGCTGCCAGCCAGAACTTTGGTAGGCCCGCAGCTCGACCTCTGAGCCGTTACAGCCCATGTCCGCCCCCCAGCCAGACCGTGAAAGCTATTTGCACCCTGGGATTTTCTGGGATGCGGATAGTTTTCTTTTTTTGTCATCTGACGGGAGATCAGCTCTGCGCAAGCCCATCTCTCGTCTGAGAAAACAAAATGTTAAAAAATGGCCACAGCCATTGAAATTGAAAAGCTTCTAGTTACCTTTTGGAATGACGACTGCCATGTTTTTTTTTCTCCAAAATGGCAGCCATCATCCAAAAAAGGACCTAGTCCCATTTCTATTTCAATGGCAGCAGGCAGGCAGGAGGAGATCAGGGATCTGAGCGGTCTAGCAGGTAGTTAGCATTGGGGAGGGGAATCTGGTGATTTTGTAGGGGTAGGGCGTTGATGCCTCCGCAGGTTAGGGAAAGAAAACACCACCCAGGGAAGGGCCTTGGGTGGTTGGAACAGCGGGCAGGGATTGTGTCTTCTCACCCGCTGTTCCTGCCACCTGGAAACTTACCAAAAAGACAACAGAGGTCGATATAGGAACCTCCAAACTTTGGAAACATAAACTATGACCAATTGCAATACCACTTATGTGGTATACCTCATACGCTGTAAATGCTACCATATGTGGGTATGACTACCAGAATGGCAAAAACAAGAATCTTTGAACATCGAAATTGTATAAAAAACAAAATCGAAAATGCACCCATGATTAATCATTTCATGGACCTCAACCACGGGTGCGAAGATTTCACTTGGACAATTTTACAAACATTGGCACGAGGCAAGAGCATTAATCCTGCAAATTATTTAAATTGGAACAAGAAATGATCTTCAGGATCAGGAGTGACGTAAATGGTCTCAATGACTCAATTGAGTGGCACAAACTCAACAATTAAGTCCAGTCTAGATGTTTGCCCTCACCTACGCCTGTATTACCTTACTACTTTCAGGATGACCTTTCTCTTTTAGAAAGCGGTATCTTGATATTTGCGACAATCTTTTTGTATCTCCTGGTATCTCCTCTCTATGATTATGGGTGTGAAGACATTCAAACCTCTTAAGGGCACATTCTAACTATGTTGAGACCCAATGTTGTCCCTATACGTTATATATAATGACAATCAAATTATATTTTTTACTAGTCTATACTGTTGATCTGCATATCTCGTTGCATTTGGGTATGCCCGGTCACGATTAATATGTACATGTGAAACATCGCACACACAGTCCTTTAACAATGTGTTTACTAATCTGTGGCTTTTTGCTGAATTGTCACCAGCAATGTATGTACACCTTTGTATACAAATGAATGTGGGGGTTTGACTTCTGCTCAATTGCCAACTACAATGTATGCACTTCCAGTATCTGATTACCAATTGACCATTGTTGTTATGTTTCAATACACCCCTATAGAGTTGGGGTTGTGACCTTCTTTTCGTTCCTTGTCGAGAGTTGACCACATGTACTGTTGCTGATTACAAGGGCGGCATTAACTAGCACACCATACATGTTTCACCAGGCTGAGTGTTCGAGCACGATGTATAGTGCATACTTAGGTGGCCAGTGTAGATATTAAAATTGCTATGAGCAATGTATTTCTCTGTAAGATGATGTTTTGATGTGTCCTATGCTATGTGCTTAACATGTCAGTTTGCATTACGCTAGTATTGTATCACTTCTTGACATGTTCCACTACTCTTGGGGCTACTTCTCCACCTTATCTTTGTGGTGTTCAGCTTAACTGCCCCTTTACATGGACCACACCAAGATGGCCGCTGGTTCTTCCATCTCAGTCTCCATTCAGGTTTGACTGTTAGAGACTAAGAACTTATGCGCCTTGCGTCTCCTAGCAACGGTTAGGTTACCGTTTCCGTGATATGCCGAGCTGGCTACGGCCACAGTAAATCTCACCGTAGATTATGAGACCTGTCGCCAGACAACACGTAATTTTCTTTGTGCCCTGTCCCTGCACCTTTTTACCTAGGTAAGCGTTCATCTAGGATCCACGTCTGAGCATTTTTTTAACCTCGATCCACTTACGATGAGGTCCTTTATATCTTCTTTCTCCCGCAGCGGGACTCCAGACCGCGGGTTGCAGGATCCTCGTTATTTGCTATACAGTGAACATAGGCTTCTGTATTTTTATCGCGACCCAAGGTATTTACCTGTCCATTTTGCTTTACATTTACCATGTTTCACCATACATATCTTGAATGGCAGAACTTGACACATATTTGTATACTTGTATTTTCATTTATCTCTAGACCACACAGATTTGCACGACTTTGACACTTGTGAGGTCTTTAGTTAAAGAATCTGTTGATTACCCATAGAACTACTCAAACTGGTTTCAAAATGTTCTGCCTTATTAAGGTACTTTGGGACCTACGTGATTGTAGTGTAACAAGTCTTTCTGCATAACGACTATTTGACTTTACCTTTAGTGCTGCTCAGAGCTGCCTTTGTTACCTTCACAGGTAACACAACTTTGTTGAGTCTTAGCACCTGGAGGACATCTTTCCTGGTCAGTTTTACTATCCTAGTTATCCATCATGGCTAAACATATGGTACATGTCAAAGTGGGTCACACGGTTTGCTACTGCTCTCTTTGTAACTTTTAACGGTTGGTTATCCTGGTTCCTCTAATCTTGCTAGTGACCTTAAAGCCATTTACTGTGCTTTTTGTGTAGTAACGCCTAAGGAGTACTGCGTGTATTACCTTTGACTTCTCTTTGCTGAGTTGTCTGCTCGCACTAGAACCGACACATTGTATTTTTTTTCACCTTGTTATACTGGTTCACGAACCATACTTGGTTTTTCATGGAGACTTACATAGCTTTTGTAGCTGACTCTGTCCCCCTTTTATTTCATTTCATGACAGGTCTGGTGAATGGCCCACGCTTATTGGTTGAATATAGGAAATCTATTTGAACCTCTCTCCTGAAGAAAGTTCTGTACATTTGACACATGAACTGAAACACGTCGAGACTGTATGGACTCTGTAGAAAACCAGAGTTGTTGGAATTGAAATTTGTGCTAAACCATTACAAAATGTACACAGTGATTTACCACTGATCCTTGTACTTACCTCTACAATTCATTGTCCACTAAGAGGTTTCTGTTTCCTATGACATATAGTTTGAAGATCACAAAATGGTATGAATTATGACGATTGTTTCACACTACTGTTGATTTAATACGTGTTTTAAACTCACTATTTTTGTTTTAACTCTAGTTTTTCAGTGGCTCTTCTATTTTTGTTTACTTAGTGACTCTTTCCACTTGACCTGCAGACCCCTGTTCTATTTTTCTATATTTTCTGTGCTGCCATTGTGGTCTTGAAGAAAGGGCATCCCGACAGAGTAGAAGGTGGAGAGTTGTCTGGTGCAGTTTTGGGAATTTGAGACGCTGCCAACCGTGGTGTGGAGGTGTCCCAGAACCTGGGAAGCTGTGGCCTGCATTGCCGGACGCGAACGGCAAAGTCCCATAGTCCCTGAATAGAGGTCCCTGGATTTTCACATGAAGCAAGTATACAAGCCCTGATGGCTGCTTGGTGATTGTGCCTCCGGCGGTATGTCATCGGAGCACGCCAGTGCGAACGTCTGTTTTGAGGTGAAGTGAAGGGGGGTTGCCAGCTCCCCGTGATGCACTTGGTGTGCAGAGTGGGAGAACAACTGATTGTGAATGCTCCTGAGAGTGGGAGTCGGGCCGTGATGGAGCTGGTGCATGGCGGGGCGGCCGCCTGTCCGGATACTCGGCTGGTGTGACTAGCAGTGGAGTGGTGAGTGCGGTCGGGGTGGCCTGGTCCTGGGGAGCTCTGCTGGAGATACATTGAAGCTGCTGGTGTGGTTTTCTGGCCCACACCCTAAGACATGAATGAATATTGGCCACCCTGTCAAAGGCTGCTCTGTGTGGCTGAGGATTGGGAAGACAATGCTTGTTCCAGATTTGGCTTGGGAGCTTGGCTATTTGCTGGTGGGGCTGCGTGGGATCAGGTGGAACCCGCAGGAGTGTGAGGTCCTCTGGCAGTTATAATCGGGGTAGCCTGGTCACCCACCATCCATATTATGCTGTCTTGGTGTGGCCCTGTGGCTGTGCCTAGAGCTTGCTCGGTTAGAGTCACCATGGTGAAGACAGGCAGTCTTCAAAAGAAGCTTTCTTTCGAGGGATGCTCAGCAGCCAAGATCACACAAGCCCCGTACATGCATGCGGAGCATGTTGAACCGGTGGTGTCGTCAAACGAGAGGGCACAGCAGGCAGACTCTGACATTAAAGAAATTCTGCTGCTACTAAAGGCCAAGTTAGGGGGTCTAGATGCCAAGATGGACTCTCTGTCATCCAGGGTTGCCATTTTACAGCATCGTTTGGACAAGCACAATGACCATTTGCTTTGAGGTGGAGCACAGAGTGTTCGCCATTGAGGATATCCCAATGTGCTTGGCAAGTAAAGTGACAATGTTGGAAGGCCAACTGAAGATAGTAGATCCCAAGAATGAAGATTTGGAGGGTTGGGCCTGAAGAAATAATGTTCAGTTGTTTGGAATCGGGGAACAACAAAGCCAATCCAAGATGGAGGAATTTGTGGAGCAGCTTTGTAAAACAGTCCTCGGGTAGAGTGAGCTGTCTCTGCTGTTAGTTGTGGAAAGAGTGCACCGGGTGCTAACAAATATGCCAATCCTGTGCCCCCCACCCCAAGGCCTATTATAGCATTCCTCCTAAATTATAGACACCGGGACAACATCCTTAGGTTGACTCGGCAAAAAGGTGCCCTACAATATGATGGAGATCAGTTCCAGATTTTCTCTGACTTCTTGGCGAATTTACAGGTGTCCAGGAGATCCTTTAATGGAGTGAAACTTAGGTTGTGTGACAATGGAATCTAGTATTCCATCATTTTCTGGCTAAACTCCGGATCCAATTGGATGGGAAGACTTAATCTCCGGAATCTGCTAGCTCCTTGCTCAATGGTGTGGATAGTGGTGGCAGAGGACACCATAAACATTTGAGGGACGGTGAACGGAATGAAATTGCATGGTGGCTTTACCATGAGAGTGGTGCAAGCATCTGATGGCTGGTGTATCCAGGGAACTTGAACAATGACTAGCCATAATCATATTCAGTTTATCCTAAAATGTTTTGGCTGGTTGTGCTTGATTCTGCACTAGAGCCTTGTGCAAGGCCCTGTTTGTGGTTCACAGTTTAGGGTGGGGTGGATTTTGGTTGCCTGCGATGGTGGGGTTGGGAAGGGCTTTGTTGGGAGTGTGAGCTGTTGTTTGTTGGAGTCTGAACGCTGGGTGATGCTGAGTTGGAATAAGGACTTGGACTCAGCGATGTGTCAAGCAGGTGGAAAGAGTAATCAGAGATTACCTGTTGGTGTCATTGAGAAATTAACTTTAAGGTAGTAACCTGGAATGTTAAGGGCGGTAACAAGGCTGCCAAGACCAGACATGTGTTGCTTTATTTATAAAGGCATGGTGTGGGAGCGGCGCTACTTCAAGAGACCCACCTGGAACCTCAAACTGAATCCCGCTGGGCATCACAGTTGGGGTGTCATAGATATTTCTCGTCACAATCGACCTATGCCCGGGGAGTGGCCATATTAATAAATAAGGCATTCAAGTTTAGGTTTGTATCCAGTAAGCAGGATGATGAAGTCAGGGCGCTGATGGTGTGTGGGGTTTTGGAAGGTGTGAAAGTGACCCTGGTGACCACGTATGGGCCAAAAGCAGAAGATTACTTTTTTTTTTACTGGGTCTCAATACATTTAGCGAAATTCTAACAGAGCTACTACCTGAGGAGAAGGCGCTGGCTGTGCTACTCGACACGGAAAAGGCATTCATCTCGGTCGAGTGAACTTTTCCCTTTGCAGTCCACAAAATGCTTGGCCTGGGTGAATATTTTGTTTCACTGATGTCACTCCTCTACACGGCACCAGTGGCAAGCATAAGAGTGGGACAATTCCAATCTGAGCCTGTGACAATGGGGTGTGGGGACTAGGCAGGGATGACCACTGCCTCCCATCCTTTTTGCCTTGGCTATGGAACCCTTGTCAGCAATACTGTGGGATCAGCACATTCAGAGGGGAGTAAGGTTGGCCTCCATCATTTGATAATTTCATTATACGCTGACAATGTGATATTATTAATTGGTGATCCTGCCGCCAACTTATCGCCAATGATGCGGGAGATGTTAAAGTTCGGGGAGTTCTCTAGGCTTTCGGGGGTTTCTCTGGGCTCTGGATTAATTGTAGTGAATCAGTGGCGTTTCCACTTACAGATGGCACATTGGCAGGTGATACAGTATGTGTACTTGGTTAGCTTTCACAGGAAAGACATGGAGTAGGTCCCAAACATATTAGACCTAAAACTCAACACAAGTTTGTTTTTACGTATTAACACATTCTTAATTGTATTACACAGCTTTACACACAATAATATGTTTCAATACAACCCTAAAAAATTGATAAAACCATGATCTAAAACAAAAATAGCAAACAGTAGTAGCATGTACACATAACTTATACAATACAAATCTACCGTTCTATCAATTCGGAATTCTGCTAGTTTGCATACATTGATCTCACTCTTTAATGATGTACTAAGAGCCCACCTTGTACAAGCATCTGTCCTATCAGGGCCATATTATGCCAGACATTCATCATGGGCAAAATTATTTCATTTGTGTGTTAGCTGGGGGTGTTTTCAACCTTCTTTCGCCCTGATCTTCCTGAAGATCCCTAATAGGATAAAGACTCACATTTATAACACTGATGGGTCTCCTAACCTCACAAAACACTACCCACAAGGGATTAGGTATAACCATTAATAATATACCTGCATGGTCTCTCTGGAATGGTTTCTGTAGACCAATTGCAACCAATGGTGTTGCTATCCCTCGCTTTCTTGCTTAGAATAGACTAAGCTTTTCGTCCGCTTGATATCCTGTAAGACAAAACGACCTGAATAGTTGTGGATTCCCTCATGACCTTTTAGAACTGTATAATACTAATGTCTACACTCTAATGTTACCGCAGATGTAAATCGGAGTCAGTCTCTCTCTGGCTGCTTCCCATCGATCATGAAATGCATGCAAGGCACTGTAAGAATTAAAAACAAAGCAAAACATACTAAACCCACTTTTCTGGTCCAAAATGCCCTCATAGCAATGTTGTACTCTAGACTCTCAAACACACATACGTATTAGCTGCAGACCAATCAAATGTCATTTGCATCATGGATCTTAACCCCTCTTCTAAGATAGGTGGTCACCTGTTGTTTACAGGCCCACATCCACACTTTCAACAGCGTTCAGCCGGGATAATCTCTCTAACAAACCAAAACCAACTAAACAATTGGGGAACAGGAGCTACAAAACTGTTCAAAATGTAGCCTTATAGAGGTCAAAAACCAACAACAAAGACAAATGGGGCAATTGACACCCACCTCTCAGGACTTCTGTATGTCAAACTCTCTTAGTCGGGATATCTGCTGGCACGCAGCAATTTCAAAATTGCCTCGGTTAGTATATACAACTGATGATGTCATCATGTTGCTTGATCTGTGGTGACCTCATTGCTTTGCATAATGCAATGATGTCATCGCCATGGCCTCCGGTTATTGAACTTATGGTGAATATAAATATAAATATATTGCAATTACAAGGCCTAATTATGAAAAGCTGCTACATCCATAATGGATGGCATGGTCATTCCCAAACCTAATGCAATATCATCCTGCTTGTATAGGGGGCTGAGTACAATTATTCCATCACACCCCTTGGAGAACAGGCTGTTAACTGTGCCTGCCAGGAGTTTAAATAAGGTAAATAGGTTGAATTGATTTGGAGTTCTAAAGGCAGAAGGCTCCAAAGTTTCCCTAATATTCACCCAATCAGGGATGCCCTGGCCATATTTATGTAAGATTACAAGGAAACCATACAAGTATTAACCTTCTGATGCATTCCACATGTTTGTCTTGAAGGGATCTATGTGATCACTGTGCTGCCCATAATGTTAACCTTCAAAAATCTGCCTTCCATTAAGGTGCTGCGCAGTGATTCATGCTTCACTGTGCCCGCATGCCCTTACCCACCTTCCCCCTACCCACTTATCTGAGTCGGAACTGATGCTGGAGGGTCCATTTTTCTTTTTTTTCTTTTGTTTTACTTTTCTCTTTATTGTCCCTCCTCTACCGTCTAATGGAAGCAAGGGACAACCCCGAAACCCTGACCCCCCATTACTCCGACTAACGGGAGCGAGGATACCCCTGCAATCCTTGCCCCCATTAGTAAGAGTATGGGGGGGGCAGGATTTTAGCACACCGCCCTATTCGGTATATGCAACATTTTTGATTCACAATATTTGAACAATCTCTCTTGAAGCTTATCACATACAGTGGAAAGATCTGTATACAAAGTGACAGACTTCCAATCCCAGCCTAGGACATATATATGCAACCTGCTACTTTTGCACAAAATTGCAGCCTACAATATTTTAACGTACCACTTCACATTAAGGGAAGATTGTGTCATACTGTTAAAACCCAGAATAGTGAAGCAATCATCTCATTAACAAATCACATCAATTTTGCTTCTCACAATAGTTTTGACATCAATATCTTCATGTTTACATTGCAGATGCTTTATCTTGAAGCTTATCACAAACAGTGGAATGACCTATACAACACAGTCACAGACTCCTTAGTCACAGCCTTAGACACACTTATGTAGGATGCCACCTTTGTACATAATGCAGCCTACAATATTTCAGCGTAATACCTCCCACCAAAGGGTAGATCATTAGGTATTGTTACAATCCAGAATAGTGAATCAGTCATCTCATTGGCAAATCAGACCAATCCGGCTTCTCATCATTGTTTTGACATCAATTTCTTCACGTTTACATTGGAGCACACAGATAGGAAGCACAAACAAACTGAATTACTTATTTCAAACATGGGACAGGAAATAACGGGTATGCCGACACCAGATGCTACTAAGGATACAAACTTTAGGGCTCTGAATGCCATCATTAAATAGCACCAGGATGAGATTAAAAATGCAGAAGACCCACAACTTTTTCAGAGAGGAGAAGGACTACCGTCTAGGCAGAGTTTATACTTTTCAAGATGATACTACTAGTGGACCTCATTCACATCAGAGCTCACTGGCCTCATCTCCTGTCAGCTCGGATTCAGAGGCCGATAGTTGGAGACGAAACACAGGCAGCAACACAGAAATACAAACACAAGGACAGCAGAAGAAAGGGACATTTTTAGATCAAATTTCCCGTTTCAAACGGGGCAACAAGCGCAACAATATAAAACACGTAACATTTGCAAACCCTAACATACAAAATACAAAACGCTCGGAACAGATTGAGAGGAAACAGGGAAAGAGGAGAGTGTAAGGAGTGATGCAAGAAAAGCACTCGGAGCTCAAGGGCCAAGAACCAGATCACAAGACAGGGTACTGATACTGGCACATTAAGCTGAATTGTCTAACAGCAGTCCCTACATTACTAACTCACCCACATTTCTAAATCACAAGAATACAGATTACTAATTTTGCATATGAGACTAACCTGCACAAGGAACTACTTTTGAATACAATTGATGTTTTCAGCAACTATTTGTTTTGTTTCATCTGTGATACCAGTGAGAAGCTCTTACAATGGGGGCACTTGTTTCAGAAACATTTAATGGTCGAGATGGATGCATCAGAGAACTATGACTAAGGCTGAAAGATTAAAATATTTTTGGGGATAATGACAAGTACCCTGTGAATCAAACTTTATTTCGACAATAGCACCAAATCTGAACATCGGTTTATTATGACACATTGCTTGTGTGTCTCAACTTTCAGAAGAACCCATTATTTTGCAATAAACCACATGAAACATGTTTATGAGAATTAAATTCAAAGTGAAAGACTTTTATTATAATAGATAAAGCACTGACAAAGCTCAACCTAGGTCAGCATAGCTAGAGACTCACCTATGAAGTGAAACACATGTTGGCAAGATAACGGCGTTCTGATGGAAATTGACTATATTAACTTTATCCTTGGACAAGGGGACAGACATATGGAGTGCTATACAGCAGTTTTGTAACCAAGGAATTTGTTATGTCATTGGACCTGGGAATTAATAGGTGGATAAAACATTTTTTTGGGAACCAACGCAATATTACATTGGCTAATGTGCCAGTAAGATAAAACCGAATAAATACGAAATAAGGCCGAATGTTCTCCAGTAAATGAAAAAGTCTTTCTGAGTTTATATTACTAATGCCCGAATTATTTCTGAGACATACATGTAAAAATGTGAGGCATGAGTCAGTGCCAAAGGACAAGGAGTCCAATGTTCAGTTGGGAGTTTCGAAGGCCAGCTAGGAAAAAATAGAGGGTACAGTGAAGCGAGGCAAAGAAGAAACGATGTGTGACACACAAGTGGGAAGGATGTAGATTGTGCCCAGAAGCAATACACACCCATTTATTCCATGTGATTTGCTCAGCAGTCTTCAGTTTGATATCTGCTGATGGAGCCGCTGCTGTTACAATTGCCGCCTATTCACCCGCTTACTTGCTATCACACATTATCGGTTTCCTGACGTGAAGTGCTGGCGCAAACGGATCCATCAGATGAGACATTTTTTATTTTTTATTTTTAATTTTTTAAGTTATTTAGTTGTTTTTAGTTTGATTCACAAACCTTTTACAACTATTACATTGCGCATCCATTGTTATTTACATATATGCAATCAGTTTCAATTCATCATACAATTACGTATGTTCATTAATACGGATTCATCTTATCAACAAGCTTACAGTTATATTCCAAATAATTAAAAATAATAATTATACTTCACAGAAGTGAAAAAGGTTTCAAACTGTGAAGCCGCCGATCCATACATCCCCACAGCATTCCAGTTACATATAAAATCCCATCAACAAGGCATTTAATCTAAATTGGCCATATCGAAGAACCTTATGTCTGAGTATTATTCAGTTATTGTGACATATACCGTACATCGTCCATGCAAGCATTTACAATTACTTGTTTTCTTTTTTCTTTCTGAAGTTCTAAATGAAGTATTTTCAGAAAACGTACCAAACCTAACATCAAAGTAACATTTGATCCCCACATGCAACGGATCCACAACATTTCTCTCCCGAACTCCTTGACGTCTATCTGAGAACAAGAAACACGCATCATTTCAATGGCAACAATAGGAGTCCGATATGGGTGTTCTAGAAGAGCCACAGAACACATCTTAACCAGATAGATATGCAGGCTTTAGTATAGATGCTGGGCACAGATCAGTAGCTATTTAAAAAGGTGTACATACCCAAGCATAGACATGGAACTCAGATTAACAATCTCACAGAATGTACAAGTGGTCAAGCATGAACACAGAGGACACATCTGAAGCAATGAGGAAGATTCACATGATGTAGCATAGATAGAGCATAGAAATTGCCATAAGTATTCACATTTCTGAACGAAGACTGAGATTAGAAGAGGGCCATGGTTTTCAAGGGGTGTTGCCATATGTGAGCCAAGAAACAACTAACATTATGGTTCGTAATGTACGAATAGGCACTATGAATATACATGAAGAAACATTTTAGCGAGTTATGGATTTTTTGAAGTGAGAACTAAATCCCATTTTTGGGGTGACAATTCTGAAATATTTAGGGACTGACACATTTGACAGCTAAGGCCCCAAAGGATGAATTGTGTTGTCCATGATGAAACACTTTGGTTAAGTGCTGAAGCTGGGATCGGAGACCATTCTTTAATGTCTGCACTTTCTACTGTCAATACAGTTTGTGTACTTAAGTGGATTAACCTCAGAGAGAGTATAGTCAAAATCTGCCTTGCTAGTATTTGCACGTGTGATCTGGCATATGGACACCGATCTTTGCAACATATGCTCAAAACGCTATGCTATTGTATGAACCATCATGGAACTCACGAATATTAACATGCGTTTCAACTTTGGTTACTGGATATAATCAATACGTTCCCCAAAGAAAGGTAAACATGCTACAAACAGTGTGCTATAGTAAACACACACACACTGCAAGCACTACAGTAAACACAGATTGTTTTACAGAATTAATTATTCAAATCTGGCCTTAGTTGTTAATAACACCCAGACTGCTGGCACAGAGCCTCAGTAGAACACTATAGAATATCAGGTCGTGTTAAATATATTTTGGAAATTAAGTGCACTGCCTTCTTTAAATCAGTCATTCAGGTAGGGACAGCCTCAAGTTGGGCGCCCGGGACGTGTGCCACTTTTGTGAGTTTGCTCATCATCACAGTGACCCAGAGTGATAAACAGCTGGGCCGACACGCCTCACATCATTACAGTGGGTTCTATCAACAGGTGTAGGAGCTGATACCCTGCCAGCTATTTCCATAAACCACTGGATTCGGTTGCATTGGATAGGATTGCTCTCTGATTACTTTTGCATTCTTGGAGACTTCCAGAGGTCTTGATTATTTCCTTTGCATGTCATCGCTCTGTGTGAACCTTGTTAGCGCTGTTAATCAGGGAGAGAAAGGAGCCTGCCTTAGCTGTTTAAATTTAAATTGCCAGCGTTTAAAAGCAGAAGTATCGAAAGATTCACATGTAACAGTGATTGGACTGCCTCTAATCTTCTCTGTCAATCGCTGCAGAAAGAACATTAGCGAGCTGAAGATCTGCACATTGTTCTTCCTCCATGAGTGTCCAGGGACTATGCATTATTATGATTAATGATTACTAAAAGGGCCTAGAGTGTGTAGTCTCACCCTCATCACACTTTACTCTGACTAACATCCTGTCCAGTTTTCAGAACGCAGCAGACCGCTTTTCTACATGTTCGCATAGGCTGGCTGAATTAAATAATACAGTAGATGCCCTAGTTGATATTAGCACACATAAGTCATTACTGACTTACACAGAACCGATCAGAATGCTTGGAATGCAGTCAATAACCCATTTACTGCATTGGGAGCATTCTGATTTCAGAATCAGACAGACGAAGAGCAGAACACATTCTACTTTCAAGAAACAGCTACACCATTTCTCAGCAAGACTTCTTCCCACTTTGAATGCATCTTTTTTCATCGCACCTTTGCAACCTGCAGTTTAACATAGAAAGTGAAAGCTAAAACATTTAATTTAATAACACCTGTTGTCCATTTACTTTACTCATTATAAAACTAGTGTTTTTACTTCACCACCAGAACTCCAAAATATGTATATAATGCCATTACTATGCTGTGCTGGTAGCCTCATTTATCTTTTAATGGATCATTATCACTTAGTATAATGACCCTTCGTCAACTTCTAGCTTTTGGCTTCCAATTTGGCCATAATTTGGGAAAGTGACATTATCCCGTGATATTGACCACTTACTTGGTCTTTAGGTTTATAATGTTGTTCTGCAGGCTTTATATCATTGCTGGTTGCATGGCCCTTGTCATAGAATGCTCTCCTGATGGCAGAACATCCTGAGCTTTTTTGGTCTTTATGAATACAATTAGGTTGATAATTCTGTTAATCAGACCCTACTTTTTATAATGATCCCTGCCAAAAACATACTTCAACCATGTGCCATGCTGTGACAGTTTACTGACATTCTCAGCAGCTGCCAAGCAGTTGCAACAGGCAGATTATATATATCTCAGGTACATTAATGAACACAGCTACTGGTAATCAATGTTTAAACAGGCAGAGGTGTTTTTTTTTTCACTGTCTGCACGTGTGGTTCAAAATATCACAATTGTGTACTCCAGATGCGCGTGGGCAATTTGCTATGCACATACATGCCATGTCCAGTTTGGACCTGTTTGAATGTTTTGTCATGGCGGATGCTGAGATTACACAATTATAAAGCCACATGTATTTGTTAGACTGTCATTGTCAGCTTGGTGGACAGCGACTCATTCTTGATAGGGCTTAGTGTGTTTTAATTTATCCGGCTGGACAATATCTCAACAACCATGTTTGGTCAAGTCCTAGAAGTCCTTTCTTTGTTCCTCCTAAGTAGGGTTGTCACTTTACTCTAGTGATGAGGAGCATTCCCTGGGGGATCTCTTGGAAACTGTAACCTCACAGACAACCCTGTCAATGACCACTTCACACTAGGGTGCTAATTATTTGAGTCATTGTGATTAAGGCAGACAGAGGAAGGATGAAAAGTTAGAATAACTCATGGAAGAGTATTAGTGTACAGGGGGGTCCCACCATCATGGATTTTACTTGGGCACCCAAACCTCATGTCCTCCTCCCCATGTCCTGCAAACATAACACTCTGGCTATGACATCAGCAGGCAATTATTACTTGTTATAGCAGTATGAATAGAGCGGGTTTCACTCAGGAACAATCCACTGAAGCATTTTGCATACAGATATGGATGCCCCTCCTCTAAAACCTAATCTGGAGTACAGTCTACTCCAAAGTCCTCTGACACAGAGTTGAAGACCATGAGCTCGAAGTAAGATCAAAGCTGTTCTGCCTAACCATCCCACGTTAATATTTTGTATAACCAGCTGGATGGCGAAGGTCAACTGCAAGCGAGAAACTGCTATCCAGGACCTTGCTCACTGAAGGTGACAGAACCCTGCAAATGCTCTATGCAAAGCTCCCTGCTTGGGAAGGGAAAAGAAAGGTTGGGAAGGCAAAAGAAAGGACTTACCTCTCCCATGAGATCCGAGACTAGGTCTCCCAGGAATCACAGAACCAAGGAAGTGATCCCTGGCTCTCCCTTCATCTCTGAACTGCCTTGCCACTGGATTGGGTACTAACAACACTGTGCAAGCTGCTGCATGGAAATGGTCACAGTCATCTTTATCCTCAATGCTTGACAGCCTCCCCTACCCTGAGGGTCACTCAATACTGACGACAAAGCTTTTCCGACTCTGCATCTGCGACCCACTGAATCTTCCAGTTTCCCCATCCCGACACCCCCGTCTGGTTACCAGCTTCTTCAACACTGCTGAAGTACCAAACTGCCATGTTGATTCAGGCAAGCCTGTACCCAAAGAATGCCAGTCTCCACTTCTCTACTCCCGAGACCTCCAAGTCTTCCAGCGCCATTGACTCAGCGCTGCCTGCCATTCCCAGCATTCACCTCCCAGAAGCCATTGCAAAGGCCGAAGAGCACCGCATCACTAGAACCTGTTGCAGCCTCAACCTAACTCGACATTGGCCCAGCGCTGAGAGCACCCAGACTCCCGTTCCAATGCAAAAAAGACTGGCTCAGTGCTGTTGAACCCTGAAAGATAAAAACTAAAGGATGTTGAAGTGACCGTGTGCCTTAAACGACCCTAGTGACTTCTAATCCATCTTTTCTTCCTTTTGAAAGACATGTTTAGGGTTCCTGTTTTCAGTGTTGGTGTTTCTCCAATTCCAGTGGTGTTTTTCAAGGGTTTACATTTTTTTCAAAATCTGTGTTTATCAGTGCTTATCCACCATTTCGGTGGATTGTTCCAATGGGAACAATGGCCTTGTTTCCATTGGATTAGTCCTTTAGGAAATTGGTCTAGAGCACAAATACTAAGGACCAATTTCCTAAAGGACTCATCCAATGGGAACAAGACCAGACTATAGATAACACAGAACATTAGATGAACCAAAACGTTAAAGGAGCAACCTCAGGCAGTTTACTAATAGGAAGAGTAACCAGGATCTGGACTATAAAGAAAAGATAGCACGCATCAAACGGGGATCACTTCATCAATCTTTGCCTTGAAAATGACCTAGTATCGAAACACGCGTTGCCTGAGATATGAGAATACATTTGGAACAGAATGAATAATGAATTTTGAATTTTTGACATTTACCAAATGGTGCTTTGTTTAGATAATTGCTGTCATATAACTCATTGATTAGCGTTTACTACTTATAGGCTCAGCGCGACTCACCGGCACCAACAATCACTACGTACTTACCATAAGGGGTTTAGGGTAAACCTCTCAGTGCTGGAGACGCAGCTCGCCATACCATAATTTGAACGGCCAAAGCGCACTCGGAAACGGGTGTGCCCCCACAAAACCATAACAAAAAAAAAAAATGAAGAAATGTAGCTTTTATTGCTGCATGCATATTATGCATAATTCATTTGAAACAAAACAAACAACAGATTATAGTGAAGAATCCTGTGTTACCTCTTTGCATTCTTAGAACTGTAGCCTTGCATTTATAATGGAAAAGAAATCTACAAATACAAAAATGCAAAGAATCAAAGAAGCACTTGATGGACTCCAGTTGACTTATACGGGGGAAAATGAGAGCCGAAATGAATTTTGCAGTGCACCCTAGAACATGCATTACCCAAAGCTAAAACTAATCATGGTGAACAGGAGACGGTAGATACAAGGGAAAAGTACAGGTAGACAGAGGTAGGTTCATATGTATATTCGTTTTTACATCTGCATGCAGGAAAACGAGCTGAGAAAACCTATTTTTAAGAAAATCACTTGAGTACAGCTACGCTTCACGTCACACAGATTACAATGACACCTGTGGTAAAATAGTAAGTTTGCATATTCACTGCTTGTATGGTTAAATAAGGTGTGGACCATAAAAAAGAGCTGTATATTTATTTATGGGAATTAGGTATTACAAATCAAAGATGTATCACTGCTATAATCTAATCAAACTTCACAATCACCTTTTACTGAAAACATTTCTTTCTTTGCTCCATTTCCCCAATATATGATCAATTGGCTAGTATTTGATACAGTATCATTGGAATACAAAACAATATTTGATCAAGTAGTTCATTTGGATTGTCTCTGATACATTTCTAACAAAGGGTGTCAGCCCTATTGCATATAAGAGGGTCTCTGTTATGAGCATTGTGGTCCATTTCCATGTCATTGTTTTCAAAATCAGACTCCATGTGTTGTGTGCTTGATGTGGCACATGTTATGCACATTTCCACTGCCCCTTCGCACCCTGGAGGTTTGGCTCTGTGTACTAATTGCAATAATAAAACCCTATTCAGAACATTGTGTTGTAACAGCCCACAGCACACATTTTACACCATTCATAACCCTCTCCCCTGACCCTATCCCGAACCCCCAGCACCCACTTGTATCCTTCCACACACAAGCTTACTTCTCACAGAGCACAGCCACGCCACCCACAGCTCTATGTTTGCTGGATGAGAGGCATCCTGATGGTTTGTTCAGACATGCGCTATTGTGCACTTGCATACCCTTTCCTGTGTGCTTCCATTTAGCCTGTGATATGCAGACTGTTTATTCTTTATAGATCGGTGTTGCAACCGGCCTAATAAACTGGGTCTTGGGCCACTACCAATCAATACAACCCTCCCTATTACTGAGTCAGTACAGTAAACTCAGTTTTTTATTTGTAAAAAAATAAGTGCCAGGGCCCACAAAATCTTGTTTTTTTGTTTTGTTTGTTTGTTTATTTGGTAATGCGCACCGGACCCTTGGGTAACTGGCTGCAACAGATATAAGGAGACTTGAAGCTTAGTTACAACATATGAACAGGCACAGTAGATACATTCAGGTATAGGGTACATAAAACGGTACAGTAGATGATTCAAAGGAATGCAATACATCTATAATATACATCATCAGGCATGTAAAAGCATTCGGTATGGTAAACATAATGGGTCTGGTACACCGATGTGCGGTAAGGTAGTGGGTGGTTAAACATCATTTCAGCATAGCCAGTTGAGCATGTTGTGTCTGAATCTGATGTAAGGTTTTTCGGATCTGCGGACTGGTGGGAGGGCATTCCAGGCTTGGGCTGCTTTAACTGGGAAGCTAGCTCCGACAGATTTGGTGAGTTTAAATCTGGGAATTTCTAGGCAGAGTGTGTTAGATGATCTGGTGAGTCGGGTCAACGTTTTTCTGATCATTCGCTCAGAGAGATAACGGGGTGCCGCATTGTTCAGGCATTTGAAGGTGAGGGATACCGTTTTAAGGAGGATCCTGTCGCATATTTTTAACCAATGATGATCTCTTCTGATGATGGAGATGTTGTCCCTGCCTGGTATGTCCAGGGCTGCTCTCAAGGCATTATTTTGTAGTGTTTGCATTTTGTCTAATATATATTTATTGGCTCCTATGTAGAGCGTATTACAGTTGTCTAGTTTGGACATTATTAATGCATTAGCTAGCGTGATACAGTTGGCTTCAGATACGAAAGGTCTGCAGGCCCAAATGAGTTTGCCGGTATAGGCAGTCGAGGATGCCACAACTTTGACTTGTTTTTTTTAGGGTTAGGGTGGAGTTGAGGTAGAAACCTAACGTTTTTACCTTGGTTACTACTTTGATTGTGTTGCTGTCAATGTTAAATGCATCGTAACTGGGGCTGAGTTTTTTTAGGTTGGCATCAGAGCCCAGAATCAGGATCTCAAGTTTTGTCTTCATTCAGGCAGAGGCTGTGTGATGCCAACCATACCTGAATGAGGAGGTTTACCTTGTTTACCAAGGCCGTGTCTTCGTCAAAATTGCCCAAATGGGGTATGAGGATATGGGTGTCATCGGCATAATTCGTGTAGGTGACACCAGTCTGTCCAATTTGTCGAATAAGGGCTTGGTAAAAATATTATACATTGTAGGTGAGACATGTGATCCCTGTGGGACCCCACAGGTGGTTTGGATCGGGTCTGCTGCTGCTGAAGGGGAAAAGACTCTCATCGTACGGTTAGCTAGGAAGGATTGGACCCAGGCTATAGCATCACTAGAGAAATGGGTAGCAGAGGCCAGGTCTTTGCATAAGAATGCATGATCCACCAGGTCAAAGGCTGCCGAAAGGTCAAGGAGGAGTAGCACAACTGTTTTACCTTTAACGTTAAGTTTGTCGATTTGGATCTTCAAATCAATAAGTGCTGTTTCAGTGCCGTGCTGGGGTCTGAAACCGGATTGGCAGGAACTAATAGGTGGTTGGCTTCAAGGTAGTTCTAAATTTGAAGATAAGCTACTCTGTCAATTATTTTCAGAAGGAAGGGGACCGTGGTAATGGGTCTATAGTTCGTCGGGATCTAGAATTTGTTTTTTCAGCAATGGTAGAACCCAAGACTCTTTGAGGTTATTTGGGACGGTGTTGGACTTGAAAGAGGCATTGATCAATTTTGAAATGAACGGTGCTAGGTCCCCGGCTGCGTCCTTGATTATTTGTGCCGGGCAGATGTCGCCCTGGCAGTTTGAGGGCTTCAGGGATAGTATGACTTTCTCTGTTTCCAGGATGGAAATTTTGGAGAATCTGAAAGGTATGTTGGTGCCAGTAGTTTCGGCCGTTGGGGTGGGATGCAACTCAGTGGAGCGCAGGATGCTTTTTTGTTGGCTATTTTGGTCTGGAGGGATGCTATTTTGTTGGAGAGGTCATTTTGGGTGCTTGTGCACCATTGCTTGTCCTTTCCTTGGGGATGTTGTCAGTAGGTGGGATGGGAGTCTCCATTTCCCGTAGGATAGTAAATAGCTCCTCAGTGTTGGAGTTGGCTTTGGAGATTCTATCATTAAATGTGTTTTTTTTAGTGTGGACAATTTCTCTTTTGTACAAGTTGGCAAAGTTTGTTAGCAGGACTTTATTCCACGACTGTGGGGGAGTGTTGTCATTGGGCTTGTAGTTTTCTTTTTTGGAGTCTTAATTCTTTAAGGTGGGAGTGAACCAGGTATTGAGGTGGGCCTTCTGTTTACATTTTCAGAGTTTGACCAGCGCAATGATGTTTGTATTTGTATTTGTTTTATTTGTAAAATGCAACGTCCGGCCCGGAGGCATCAGGGCACAACTTTAGACATGGTTACATAACGCGCATACATATATTCAAACTTTAGATACAGTGCAACGTATTCAGAGCATACAGCAATATACATCATTTACAGAGTAGAGATTAGAGCAGGCGTTTTACTGGGACAAGGGCTCCCAGGTACATAAGAAATCTGAATTTCAAGGCTGATTGAACAGCCAGGCTTTCGTTTTGGACTTGAAGGCACTAAAGCATTCTTCTGATCTGATCTGATGGTGAGGGGGAGGGCATTCCAAAGCTTGGAAGCTAGGATGGGGAAGCTTGATCCACCCACTTTTTGTAGTTTGAACCTACGGATAGTTAAACAGTGGGTCTGGGCGGTTCTTTGAGGGTGGGTAGGCGCGTGTCGGGATAGCCAGCTGCAGAGATACGGGGGGGCTTGGTTGGCAATTCTCTGTTTGAGAGGTAGCCAGTGTAGATTTGATCTAGATTTCGAGATGTGTTGGTTTCGCGGGATGTTTAGAGCCGCTCTAATGGCATTGTTCTGGGAGATTGGCAATTTGTTCAGATTCTCTTGGCTGGTTCCTAGGTAGAGGGCGCTACCATAGTCAATTTTGGCCATGATGAGGGTTCTGGCCAGTGTGACCGTGTTTGGGGTGGTCAGAAATGGCCTACAGGCTGCAATCAGTTTGCAGGTGTATGCTGAAGCAGATCTGACTGCATTTGTTTGTTGGGATATGGATAAAGTGGCGACAAGGTAGACGCCTAAGGTTTTAGTGTCTTTCGAAACTTGGATGGTGTTGCCATCGATGATAAACGATTGGTAGGACGGCTCAAGTTTACTAAGGCGTTGCGTGGTGCCCAAGATGAGGAGCTCAGTCTTGTCATCGTTGAGGCATAACTGGTGTTGTGCCATCCACGCTTGGATGACCAGGTAGACGTCATTCAGGGCCTTAGTGTCAGCCAAGTAGTCTCCAGTAATGGGAATGAGTATCTGGGTGTTGTCAGTGTAATTCGTATAAGAGACACCCAGAAAGTCAAGTACATCAAAGAGCGGTTTTGTTAAAACATTGTAGAGTGTTGGTGACACTCAAGAGCCCTGGGGGACGCTGCAGTGAATAGGGGAAGGATCTGTAGCTGCAGATTGAGAAAAGACCCACATAGATCTATTGCTCAAGAATGATTTGATCCAGGCCGTAGCTGACGGAGAGAAGTGGGCGGCAGAGTGAAGATGCTTGCATAAGATTTGGTGATTGACCAAATCGAATGCAGCAGAGAGGTCGAGTAGAAGTAACTGGGCAAGTTTGCCGTTGTCCTTTAAAACTTCAATTTGAGTTTTTAAGTCTAGTAGAGCTGTCTTTGTTCCATGTCTGGGGCAGAACCCAGATTGTCTAAGACCTAGAAAATTATTGGCTTCCAAGTACTCTTGGATTTGCAGGTATGCTGCGCGGTCTAGGATTTTTAACAGGAACGGGACAGTAGTAATAGGTTGGTAGTTGGTAGGTATGCTCCGGTCAAGGGAGGGTTTTTTGAGCAGGGGGATCACCCATGCGTCTTTAAGGTTGTCAGGGACAGTTTCTGTTTTAAAGGAGGCATTGATGAAGGATGTGATAAATGGGGCCAAATCGTGGGCAGATTCCTTAATGATTGGGGCAGGGCAGTGATCAGCCTGGCAGTTGGATGGTTTGATCCTCAGGATGATGTTTTCCACCTCTGCTGTGGTGAGCGGTGAGAAGGCAAACCGTTTGAGATTGGGCAAGTCAGGGGAGAGGGCCCCAGCTGGGGTAGGAGGGTGATTGTCCAGTTTCAGACTGTCTTGTTTAGCTATGATTTTGGATTGAAGCGTGGTGATTTTATTCAGTAACGCTGCTTGAATGTTAGCACACCATTTGCTATCTTTAATACAGGTGTCGGGGGGGGGTAACGGGAGTTTTAAGCTCTTTTAGGATCTTAAAGAGTTCCTTAGAATTGGAGTCAGCTTGCAGGATGCGATTATTGAGGCACTCTTTTTTGGCCTCTATAATGGCTGCTTTGTAGGTGAGTGATGCCAAGAAGAAACCGTCTTTGTGCGCGTCAGAAGGGTGGCTTTTCCAACGATTTTCAGCACAGCGTTGGTTTTTGCGGAGTACTCTTAACTGTGGTGTGAACCAAGAGTTAAGGTGTGCCCGTGGTTCAGCCTTCCTCAGTTTGATGGGGCAATAGAGTCTATAGCTGTGAGCATGCTGCAGTTATAGATGTCAGCTAGAGTGGTGGGGTCATTGCAGGAGTCAGTGGCCGCTTTAAGCGAAGGGAGTAGCAAAGGGAGAAGTTTCTCCTTGGTTATGTCCTTTTTGTTTCTGGTTGGGAGTGCAGGCGCTATCAGGGTCGGGATACGGGGGGAAGCTTGAATGTTAAAAGTGATGATGTGGTGGTCTGACCATAAGCAAGGGGTATTGGCCAGGACATTGATATTGCAGTTAGAGCTGGCTAGCCAGTCAAGGGTCCTGCCTTTAGAATGCGTGGGCTCAAGGATGTATGTGCAAGGTGAAGCAGAGTTGGAAAGGGCGTTTTCCAAGTCTAGTGCAATAGGATCTTTGGGGTCGCCAAGTCCTAGGTTGAGGTCTCCAAAGATGATAATTTGTGAATTAGTTTTTGCATGGTCAAGGAGGAGGGTAGAGATTTCGCCAACAAAGGAGGGTGCAGGGCCTGGGGGCCTGTAGATTAGGTGGAGGGTGGCTGTTTGATTAGGTGTTAGTGCGAGTTTGACTGATAGTAGTTCAGCGGACTCGATTTTAGTGTTGGTTGATACTCTTAGATCCAGAGTGGTTTTGTGGATGATGGCTAGGCCACCACCTCTGGTGTGGGAGGCAGAGGTGCGGTCACATCTCATGATGCCGAAGCCGGGTGGTAGGGCAAGGGATAAGGAAGGACCGGATGCGGCATGAAGCCAAGTTTCAGCTATGCCAATGAAGTTGAGATCAGAAGATGATATAAGGTCTGCTATATCTAGAGCGTGCGCTAGGAGGGATCTGGCGTTGATGAGGGCGCCCTTGATAACCAGCAATTTTGCCTCTGTAGAGGGGGGTTTGCTATTGGTGGATGCAGTGGGTGAGCACGGTGGTGTGTATCGTGTTCGCTTGGGGAGGTTACTACGGGTGGGGTGTATGCAGAATCTGGTGCCTAATCTTTTGTTTCTGAGAGATAAGGAACACGGTTGATTCGGAGTGGGTTTACAAGCGAAGTGTTCCAGCCAGAGGGCTGGGTCATTGAAGTATGGGTTAATGTCAGTGTTGAGGTGCTGGAGGCCTATGGTGGGTGTCATATGGTCCATTGTGGGGGTCGCCATGCGCAGGGTCGGGGGGACAAGGCTTGGGAGAGATAAGGTGACTGATGGCTGAAGGTGTGTCGGCCATGTCGGACGTGTGCGTAGCTGGGTGATAATTGCTGCTTCGAAGGGCAGACTGTGGTACAGTATAAGGAGCGCCCTAAAGAGCATGGTGGATGTGCACCTAGGAGGAGATGCATTGCAGCAATAGGCAGGTTCAATTTTAGCTAGGGCAGTGCAAGATCAACAGTGGGTAGGTTCACTATGGCTGAGGCAGTGCAAAATCAACACTAGGCAAAATCGGCGGTGCAAAATCAACAGTGGGCAGGTTTGATTATAGCTAGGGCGGTGCAAAATCAACAGTAGGCAGGTTCGATTTTAGCTAGGGCAGTGCAAAATCAACAGTAGGCAGGTTCGATTATAGCTAGGGCGGTGCAAAATCAATAGTAGGCAGGTTCGATTTTAGCTAGGGCAGTGCAAAATCAGCAGTAGGTAGGTTCGATTTTAGCTAGGGCAATGCAAAATCAATATAGGCAGGATTGATTTTAGCTACGGCAGTGCAAAATCAACAGTAGGCAGGTTGATTTTAGCTAGGGCAGTACAAAATCAACAGTAGGCAGGTTCGATTTTAGCTAGGGCAGTGCAAAATCAACAGTAGGCAAGTTTACTTTTAGCAATGGCAGTGCACAGTCAAGTGTAAGCAGGTTCGATTTTAGCTAGAGTAGTGCAAAGTCAACAGTAGGCAGGTTCGATTTAGGCTAGGGCAATACACAATCAACAGTAGGCAAGCTTGCTTTTAGCTATGGCAGTGTACAATCAACAGTGTGCAGGTTCACTTTGGTTGAGGCAGTGTAAGATCAGCAGTAGGCAGGTACGATTTTAGCTAGGGCAATACACAGACAATGGTAGGCAAGATCACTTCTAGCCAAGGCAATGCACATTCAGGGAACAGGTTGCAGAATGCTTCAGAATAAAGGGGGACACGGATTAGGAGGTGGTCAGAACAGTGCGTGAACGGTAGACATTGGGTGAAGTGGAGGTTCGCGTACCTCGTGAGTGGGGGTCTAGAGGGAGCATACAAGTATCAATTACAGGGGTGTGTAATTCTGTGGCGGTAGATTGTACTCGAGTACCGGTTGAACAATAGTGGGCAGGCGGAAATGTCTTGCAAAGATGCAGTACCTCGGTGCAGGGGCAGCAATGAAGGTTTTCAGTGTTACCTAATACAGGTGGACCGGTCCGGCGCAGGCAGTCGAACGGCATCGAACAGGCATATAACAGGCAGTAGCCTTGATTCAGTGTGCCTTGGAGAACGTGGGCCGGCTTCACCTGCCCGCAACCAATGGCTGTTAAGAACGGTCAGAAGCCAATCGGCAGGAGGCATTGGCTTGTGTTGGTAGCCTGGCTAGGCAGATGAGGCTCCAGGCAGAAACAGGAGTCCATTTTGGACATGCTTGGTCCCTCGTGTGGCTGGATGCAGGAAAGGCATATGAAGAGTGCTCCTTTAGGGCGAGACGAATCTGGGCACTCGATTTTTGATTCAGGGCTTCCACAAACGCCTGTGTGCAATTATGGTGGGATAAATTGCAATTTTTGCAGATTTAGCGTGAAGAAGCAGCGCTTATCGAAATTAGCAAGTGGGTGGTTGGAGCTTCTCCTCCGTAGGCCCACTGCTCCTGCAGGGTTGGGACCTACTCATTGGAGCTCCTACTCCTCGGTGGGGTGAACAGGCCTTGGTCATGGTGTTGTTGAAGGTCTCTACCAATAAGTTAGGGTCTGAATTGCTGGTAAGAGAGTTGGGTGAGGGGAGAATAATAGGCAGTAGTTTATCGGTTGTTATGTATTTTTTACTTCTGGTCAGAAGGGGGGGCATATCCAGGATTTTAGGTTTTTGAGGCTCTATTGAGGAAGAAAAGCTAATTAGGTGGTGGTAAGTGCATGGTTGCAGGGTTATTTTAGTGATGGTGATGGAGCAGTTGAGGTCAGCAACCCAGTCAAGAGTTCTCCTTTTAATGTGGGTAGGAGCAAGAACTTTTTGGGTGAGACCATGCTCGGCCAGGATGGTGGCTGTAGTTAGGGCATGTTTGTCCTGAACGTCGTTGAAACCTAGATTAAAGTCTCCCATAAGTAGGAGTTGTGAGGAGTCTTTAGTATTGTTGGATAGGAGGCTAGATAAATCCTCCTCAAAGGTGCCCAGTGGACCTGGGGGTCTCTATAACAAGAAAAGGGTTAGTGTGTGGTTGCTGGTTATGGGTAGTTTGGCTGAGAGTATTTCACAAGATTTAAGTGAGGGTGAGGAGGTTAGTCTTATCGGTAGATTGGTTTTGGCTATAATGGCTAGGCGACCTCCTCTAGCATTAGGTATGTCTGCTCTAAGCATTTGAAAGTTTTCTGGGATAGCTAACATGAGGGCAGGGCCTGCTGCATCATGGAGCCAGGATTCAGTTACTGCGAGGAAGACTAGTTCGTTACTTGATAGTATGTCTGCAATTTCAGTGGTATGTGCCATAAGGGATCTGGCTTTAATGAGAGCTCCAGTGATAGTTGTCATGTTAACCGGCTCTTGGGATGGGATGAGTTTATGTTCAGGTAGATTTGAACTCGTATGCAGTGAGGGGGGGCAGGTGCGGTACTCAGTTTTGTGCACGGTTACTACGTTTAAAGTGGGCATAGGTTCCTGGGTCAGGGCGGTGGCGTTGTGATTAGGGCGGGGATTGAGGCGGCTAAAGCTAGTTGTTTTGGGCTCATAAAGATGGGGTAGTCTTGCTCGTAGTTTGTTGTTTCTGTCTTGTAGAATGCATGGTACGAATTTAATGCAAGCCATTGTGGTGAGGCGATAAAGGGGGGACAGTTGCATATGGATCAACTGGGATGTTCTAGTGTGCATAATTTCACTATGGTCACCATCCTATTGGATAATAGTCTGGTGTGCAGTGCTAGGTAAGTCAAATTAGACTAGTCTCACCATAGGTATAGCCAGTACAGATTTTGAAGTCTATTCCCATGTAGATGAGAGCTACTGTTAAACAAATAGGCTAGTTTTGCATGGGTGCGGAACTAAATAGACTATTCCCAAGTGGAAGGGAGGGTTGCAACTCACAGTAGGTGGTTCACCTGGTCTGGGTAGTTGCAAATTAAAAATAGGCTAATACCACATAGGCAGAAACATATACTTAGCAAGAATAGGCTAGTCCCACATAGGCAGAAACATATGCTTAGCAAGAATAGGCTAGTCCCACATAGGCAGAAACAAATGCTTAGCAAGAATAGGCTAGTCCCTCATAGACAGAAACATATACTTAGCAAGAATAGGCTAGTCCCACATAGGCAGAAACATATGCTTAGTAAGAATAGGCTAGTCCCGCATAGGCAGAGTAAGTACAAATCAGATAGGCTAAACTCGTGTAGTCAGAAACAAATACCAATCAGGTGGACTAGTCTCCCATAGGCAGGGTGGTTCAGCGTAGGGAAGAGATGCAAATCACAGGAGGCTAATCCCTGTGGGCTGGGATAAGTATCAGTCACCAAATGGCTAATCTTGCAAAGTCAAAACAGGTCATTTGCTGTGATAGGCCTGGTTAAAATAATTAACAATATCCATGAGAATGCCTGATGTATTGTGCTAGTGTTATGCCTTTTAACAATATGGCAAAGTGCATCTAAGATAGTGCTAGTACAATGTGCTGGCAGTAAGGTAGGGCATGCATGACACAGTAGGTTAGGTCAGTATAAATCCATTTGATAAGCCGGATTTGATCTAGTTTGAACAGGGCCGGGTATGACATACAGCCTTTGCTGTGCCTAGCAAAATGAAGGAGGTAGTAGTGGGTGGCAGTCACAATCATATGTCAGACATTTGAGAGGCGGCAGGCACAGGTACGGCTACGAAAACCAATTTTGTGGGATAGACTTAGGATACAATACTAGATAAACAGTGGTGTAGTAACAAGTTAGATAGTTTGCGGCAGTCAGACACATATCTGAATTAAAAATAGATGTCACAAATTGCAAGTCCAGCAAGGGCAGAGGGAACGTTAATGACAGTTTTAGTTAGAAGAGGACAGCGATCAAGATAGGCAGGCACAAAGTGCAGATAAAGGTGCCAGTTTCAGATATGGGATACTGTACTGGAAAGGCAGCATGCATTTTACAATTAGTGACATAAGGTGTACCCGTGATCAGGGTAATAGGTTAATGGCACAGCGTAGGGTTCTATGTGAGGGCGGTACCTGTTATTTACAGTGGTAGTGTTGGTGCTTCGGCAATCAAGTCCAGTAGTCCGGTGGGAGGTGGGTTGCTACATGCTTTTGGGTAGAAAGTGCCTCGTACTGCCATGGACAGGCACAGACAGGCAAGGCCCTTAGGAGCAACCCTTTGTAGGAAGGCCTGGCTGATGCCTTCCGGTGAGAGAAGCTCACGGATGTAGCGCTCGGCTGGTCTTACCAGTGAATCAGACTTGCTGCATGTTGCTAGGCAACATATAAACAAAGCATGCGGTCGCCATTTTGCGAGGGCTTCTCCTCCTGGTGTGCAATCCGATCCGTTGTACTAGGTTAAGGGGAATTCCGTCGGGGCTGCGGGTGAGACGATCAGGCAGTGAAGGCTGCAGTAATGGGGCCGGCAAGGATCAGCGCATCACTCACGCTTACCCACTGAGGAGGTGTTGGACTTAGAAGATGTCAGCGCTCCATCATGGTTCCTCGGCTCATCGCTGAGCCAGCTGATGGCTCATTGCTGGGGCAGTGCGGTCAGCCCAGGCCCGTTTAGTGCTTGACCTATATTGGCCTACCACCAGCCCATCACGCTGCTGCTGCATGTCACATGTTTGGCACTGCAGCAACTGCTAGCACAGGCTAGTAGTGGGATGAATACACTTTTGCGACTTTTGAAATTTCGTACTGTGGTGTAGTAACCATGCCTGTCTCCATTTTTAAAAACACCCACTTTCCTTGAGTCATTAAAACAATTACACACCACTTATGGTTCATAACGTCTTACCTTGTTTTCAGGGACAAGGATGAGTACCACACAGCAGCCAGAGGCTCTCAGGCTCTGACTGCCACCATGATGAACCTCTGATGAAGTCGCTCACTGCAAACCTAAATGGGGGAAAAGACACTAAGTCAATGAAGTTGCAAACCTCTGGCGTGATGCTTCATATTCTCAATAGGAAATTCCAATACTGGAGGCAGAATTGGGATATTTGGGCTCACACAAAAGGCATGACCATTGCCCCCTGAACTGTATGCAGTAAATGTGAGGGTAGGAAAAAGATAGCCTCATTGGACAGAGTGGGCCAAATGTAGGTATTGCAAGTGAAACATTTTACTAACGGGGCCCAGTTTCTATGGCACGGTGGACTTAAGATGACACGGAGTTACAAAGACATATGTTTGACTTGCCTTCAATAATGCAGAGGGGAAGATCGGGGTAGAGTGACACCCTTAGTTCTTCAATGTGAACATTAATTAAAGTCTGACCTGTGGTCATAAATGCCACCAACATTGTTAGTCCAAACGTCATGCTTATTTTGGAATTACACAATGGACTTTAAGATCCAATGTGTGATTTTACAATTTGAAACACGTTTTAAAATACATATTATTAAGTCACAGTGACCATATTGCATTCACAGACTAATTCCTTATACAAATTTGTATCAGCTTTAAAGTTTTACACTGTTTGTTAATTACCCCCAGACTTAATACAGTCCTGGGCAGCACCTTGTTTAGTCCTGTCTCCACCATATTGTCATTTTTGCTTGTGCATCATGTAGGACATTTTACCTCTAGATTACAGCGGTTGATACACACCTGTATTTCCTATGTTTAATACCATACCTGTCCGTGTTACTTTCATGCTTATCGAAAGTTATGTAAATACTTAAAATATCATCTGTGCAAAAAATTGGTTTGAGGTCAAATTAAATAGTTTCAAAACCAGACAGCTGTACATGGATCTCTCATCCTGATTCCTTTTTTTATTTATACATGTACCCTCCAGGGCATATCAGGACTCTGCCATGCGCCCTTTAGATTTATTTGTCATAGCATAACAGGACATTTCAGAGTCTGGGGCAGTACTCTGGACGGCCCAAGCAACTTCAGTGGCTGTGAGCAACAGGGGAGAAAATGTAATGATTCTACCACAGTTAGTCGGCTATACATACTAGAAACTCTGGTGCACTGACTAGCTGGTGAGAATAGGTCTGTCTGTCAACTCAAGTGTTACGATTCCAAGACTGGGGGAGGGGAGGGCCAGTGCAGCAATAATGCAACTCTATGTGACAGTTTTGGAGCCAGTAGCAGAGGAAGATCTGGGTACACCAATGTGTGCCTACACTTATTCAAACTGTCCTATTGTAACATAAGGGTGTAAATGTAATCACTTATAATATAAGCACTCCAATTTTTACAGTTGAAGTCAGGGTGAGATTACATTATTTGCCCGCGATCACACACTTATTCTGAACAGCGAAGCAGGGATTTTAAGCCACTCTCCAATTTGGGAACAGCCACTTTCTTCCACACTTTACATCAAACAAATATTGAGGTTTTGGGTGTCAATGAGACCTACAATAATACTGTCCTATAGAGTTTACTTGCTAAATACACAAATTGCATAAAAGCTTCATGACAACATATATACAGACACACGGACATGAAAGCACACATATTCCACACGTAATTGTTAATGCACACAGAGACATTCACAATCCAGATATCTACAGGCATTCCCTTGGATATGGTTCACAATGACCACATGGTTAGATCTGAGAATAGATGTGGAGATGGACAACGTATGTGCAAACAACAAACAAGCACACATGCATCCTCAATCCACATAACTCTGAACATGCTCACTGATACTGATTACCTACTCGAGTAACTCTGGACATTACTGAGGATACTGAAAACTCATGCAGAAACAAAGATTCACACAGCAAGAAATCATATACTTTTGGAGATGTCCAACAATATGGATCTTGCATCACACACACAGCCAAGACCCATAACCCTCCAGACAAGTGGATATGGATAGCACATTTGAAAACACGAACAATGATTAACTGGATCCCTTAGACATGCCCAGAGACATAGATTACACATACATAATCACAGACACATGTACGCACACACACCCAGTAACATGCACGGTCAGAATTGGAACACACACTCATTATCGACATACACGCATAGATACAAATACTCAGCATTGTCAAAAACACATACATGCACACACACAAAAAGTCTTCAACAGTCTCAAGTGCACCCAACAACACAGAAGCACAAACACTCAGGAACATGCAGGCAAACACACAACATTAGTTAAAAACACATTTCATAAAAAAAAAAGATAAGGTTACCAACTAGAAAAAGGTACAAACTAGAATGTCAACATTAAGGTAATTACTAAGACTCAGTTTAAACTAAGTCCACACAATTCATATTAAACCAGTGCCTCTGATGGCTGAAGGAGCCGGGATGGAACTTCAAGACCCTCTGGAGCTCGCAATGCACACGTTGGGCTGTTCTGCAATTACTCTTGTTTACGATCGATAAATAATCCAACAAGACAAGACCGTAGAAAAAGAGTAAGAGAGCGAGTAAGGGTGCAGGCTGTTTTGCAAGAAAGAAAGTGTCTGTGCCATCCGTATGCAGGGACGCCAATACAGTATATAGAAAGGGTAACTGTGAGTACATTAGTCACGACGGTGAGTAGCTTTCTTTTTATAATTAACTCGCCAGTGATCAAACAATTCACTGCAGCACAAAGTATGTCCTCTTGTAAAGGGAAGCGAAGGACAAACTCTAAATAAAAGAACTCCCTCTGAAACAAATAATTGTAATTCATTGCTGGGGATCCTAACAGACCATTGGTGTAAGAGCCACAGCAATGGCAAAATGAGGTGATTGCTCGAAGGTTTAGAATTAATCTTAACCTCTGGGAGACAATCCAGAGCATCTCTCTTGGCCTGCCAAGCCATTACAAAGGGGGAAAGAGCATATTCAAATCAGGCTTGGTCCCAGCACAAATGCTTACCTTCAACATGCAGACAACACGTGTGCACAGAATTAACTTTCAAATCCTGCCTGGGATGTTCTGCCTCTTGCTCACTCAAGAAGGTGGTCCATGTCTGGGAGCCACCCAGGAACATTGGCAACAACACAGGGGCTGTGCCCGCACCCGCACCCAATCTATCCAGAAGCTCAGGCAGTCTTTCAGCATATGCCTTGCAGCCAAAGGAGTGTCTTCATTGTTTTTTAATTTGTATTTTTCATTTCCAGCTCAAGAAGCAACGCCCTGGCGGATGCCTGAGGAGCCTTTGATACATGCCCACTTCCATGCCTTGCTGAGTGTAGTGCACCATAATTTCCACCGATCTCAGGACATTACTAAGGGACTTTGGTTAATATGAAAACATTCCAAAGATTGTGGACTCCAGCTTGAACACATTTTGAAAACCTTGTTGCAAAACTTCAGCGGATCTGATGAGGCAACCTGGTCGAGCTCAGGCTGGCGATGTAGGGTGGGCTCAAAAGTGTCTCCCTGAGCGGCTACGTGTTTTGTCCTGGAAAAAGACAACTGAAGCACTTAGCACTCATTGGCAGAGAACCAGACCCCCAACCTCTGCGCCCCAGTAAACTTGGCCTGACAGAAGTAGACATGCCCTCCTAACGTGGCAACAGAGAAGGGAGAGCTATTAACAAAGCAGCAGTGTGGTGTGAGTGGAAGGAGCAATCCTTCACTTCAGGAGGGATCAGAAAAGACCCCATGTCGCAAGTCACTCATCGCTCTATTCAACCCCACTTTTCAGCCTACCAGCTCCCTTGCTACCTCCTCCACCCATTTCCACTCCATTTTCTATCCCTGCATCCAGCTTGTGCATGCAACCCTATTAGTGATCCATAGATTCCCAGCTAGGGCCGCACTTTATAAAACCCCATACATGGACACGTGCAGCAGAGGGATGGGAGCGATGGGTGAATTAGCGCTCGCGAGGATTTATGCGGGCGTACCCGCACCCACTAGGTATTTAATGTGATTATCAGCATGGGGGCAGAGGCCCACACGGAAGGTTTGGTTTAAAAGAAAAAACTTATTTTTGGGCAGATCACTTTCCAAGTGATGGGCTGCCCTGCCACTTAAAATACGTAATAAAAAAAAAAAGAATCTTCTGTGGGGCAGCCGCCACACTGATGATGACAATAAATACCCTGTGGGGGTGGGCATACAAATCAGGTATTAAAAGAAAAAACATATTTTTGGGCCTATCACAAGCCACGACGGAGTCGGACCGTAAGTAAGACTCTGGTCAGACCGCGCAGGACCCCTGAATCAGCACTTCACCTTCACTTACCTGCTTTGGAGTCGGCCTGGGACTGAGTCTCCTGTCGGGAGAGGTCGGTGTTGGGCCTGGGCCGCCACTCAAACGAAAAATAAGCAGGGCCCGGTTGAGAGAAGCAACTAGGCCGCTGCACACATGCTGAGCTGGCTAAGGCAGGCAGGCTCTCTCCTCTCACATAACACAACGCCAGGCCCTAACAAGTAACTTGTGAAGTGAAGATGGTGCTCCCTGTGCCCAACAACAACACCGACGTGACCCACCCCCACATGTCACCATATGTAATTTCATTGGCTCAGAAGAACAGCCAATGAAAACTGTACATTCTGTGTTACTATACAGAATTTATTAAATACTGTATAGTAACAACAGAATGTTCGTTTTCGTTGGCTGTTTGTTGCTTCACTGCTGTATTACCAGGCCCAGCCAGCCATGGCCTGCAACTGCAAGCATAGTGAGAGATAAAGAGATAACAAATCACAATGATTTATCAAACTCAAACAAACAAACAAAACAAGTATGCGTGCGCTGGCCCACATCAATTAGTTCCGGTGCCCAAAAAAGAGTGCCTGTGTTGCCCACCGGGAACACTGGCACAAATTAAGCACTCTATTGGAGTTGCTTGTTCTGTAATTTCCAGCAAGCATTTGCACCTTGGTGGAATAGTTAACAACTCTGCTTGCACAAGCCAGTACTAAAAGAGTGCTGCTCGCCAGGTAGAAGTGAATTATACGTGTTTTACTACATCGAAAGGATCTAAACACGACCCAGGAAATGTTTAAATGATTGCTTCAAGCTATACAAAAACCTAGTCCAGTGGATACAATAGTAGTTTCGAAAATGTTATTCCACCATGCAAGTCTCCTGTTTCCTGTAACATCTGAGGGCTTTCCAGATGAAACCTGAAATTATACATTGCAATGCATTATTATTGATTACATTACTCCGTTCAATATCGTGAATTGCCCCGCTAATGGAAGTAAAAAAGACAGAGGGGGTAAATCCAAAAATGTGAAAATAACTATGGCTTTTTTCACTCTGAGAAATGTATGCCAAGCTTAGTTCTAAAAGGAGATTTACACATAGATTGTGGAGAAAAAGGTGAAGGCTGTGAACTTGTCTCATTTTTCCCTCAATCTTTATGTTAAGGCTTTGGTTCTCTTCATCTGGTCTCTGGCTATTGCTACAATTCCTGACTTTTACTGGCCTAGATATGTCAGTAAAGGAAAAAAGAGGGAGCCAGACATGCGATGTCATCAGTGATGTCATCAATGACATTTGTGATGTCATCTTTGATGTCCTGGGTGTTAGTCTTAGCAGTGCACAGTGGTGACGCGAGTTATGGTTGCTTAGCTTACCATAACTGGTGAATTTCAGGTGTTTTTCGGTTTTACTTGGAACCATAACGTCCCTGTAACAAAGTTTTTTTCACTGAATTTCATAGGTTTTTAGCACTGCCTCTATATGAAATCCTACTGCTTTATTTCCCACACCTTCACAAATGCATACATTGCATGCTTTTCTGTACAATCTCTGGCATTTACCCTGTAAAAATAGCAAAAAATGCATATGATTATTTCTTCTATCTCTTAACATCCAATAACATAACATTAAAAAAACAAGTGTGCTCTATACGTTTACTATTATGCTCATTTGTAAAACATATTTAACTAGCAGATTCTAAATAAAATATACAGGATGCACATAGGCAAAGGAAAGTGCATATGCATACTATGCTCAGTTGCAAGAAAACACTACTACAAAAACAAAACAATATCTACATTAACAAAAGTGCTATGAACACACATATTCATTAACTTCTTTCTTTTACAATTGCAGTGAAGACCACTCTCCTGAAAAGCAGCAGCATATGAAGTACGAACGACGACTTAGAAGAAACCTACTCTTTCCATACAAAAAAGTAAGTACAATACCAGCATAATGTTCTAACTGTTACTCAAACACACTAACATTTTAGTATTGTAGAACAAAGAAGTGTATTAACCCTTCCCCATTAGATGTAGTATTAGTGCTTCCCCATACCAGTTGCATACTTTATATTGTCATCTCAAGCCCAGTATAGTAACACACAAATACAAGAATAACCTTCCCAACTTGATGTAGCTGCCCATTGCATAATCACACACCTCCACAATCATCCTTACCATCATACTCAGACACTCATGCGCAAAGCACGCATACACTGCACAATAGCCCAACGCACCCTTTCTTTTTTCTCCAACAAACCCCAAAGAATGCCTACCAAAAAGCAACTCTGTACAAAGTAACGCAAAAGTAGAGCAAATCAAAATAAAAGTGTCCAAAGTAAGCATCCATCTGTAGCAGATTTTGTACAAAAATTCAAACAAAACAGCTAATACAGTCATTAAAATCAATGTAAAACGAAACAAAAAGTGATTAACAAGACGTCAGCTACCACTACTTCTAACACTGCACCTATAAATCTTGATATAGTAGCAAGTAACCATACCAAAAAAAATATTTTGCAAAAAATGTTCCGCCGCAGAGTCCTTCAGAACCTTATAAAAACAGGAGAGCAATCATGGACAACCCTTAAAACCTACCGTAGAAAAGTAATCCTAAAAGCTCTCATAGACAGTGCAATCCTTCTAAAAAGGAAGTTATTTATTTTATTTTTAAACAGAATGAAACCACTAACAAAACTAACTACTAAATTACAAAAAAGACTTCTCAATAAACGGAATATCAACCCAAATAGCTTCTTAAACATCTGTGGAGGTGAATGGAGTCACACCATGAGCACAAACCATATTTTAATGAAGAAGCATATAAACAAAAGCAAACAAACCCGATTGCTATACATAGCAGTGGACAAGGGTATGAAAAACTTAATAACACCATTATGGAACAAGAAACTCTGCTCACAAAAATATCCCCAGAAAATTCAGTATCACCTCTCCATTCTACTGAACCAAAACTTCCTGTCTACAAATGGCCGTGCACATCAATGTGTACCATTGCCAAAAAATCTTTCAAATTTTTACGCCAATTCCTCAATTGGTATGTAAAAACCAAAGACAAATTCAAAATGAACCTACTACAACATATGGATGCCTGTCCATTGCACAAATACACAGGACTACAAGGACATTCATTATCCTGCATTTCAGGACCTATTTGTAAAAGCACCTTCCATCATATCAAAATGATATAAACACATCATTCAACTATAAAAATCTGGTCCATAAACTCTACTATGCTAAAGGTCCTGCTTTAGCACCAGTCAATTTAAATAACAATCTTCTACATAGTACAGTCAAACAACTACTCGAAGAAATAGTGCATATCCAGAGAAAATATTTTGTAAGTAAAAGCCACTTACAAAATGCATTAGCTTTACAACAAACTAGCAACTACTGTACAAATAGCAACCTTCTATTAAACACATACACAAAAGAAATACTAAACTTTAAAAGTACCTCTGCTGAAGTACCAAACCATGTGTGTGTGTTGTCACAGGACTTTTTATAAAAGTAGCACAAAAACTGTAGACATAACATACAAAATAGAAGACAATGAAGATTCCAAATGGTTCCAATTAGCTCTCTACCTTATAGCAGAAATCAAATACTAAATTACTGACCCCTTAATACTTTGCAATTACTGCACTGCAAAACTTGAAAACAACCAAACACCTTCACATGCTATCACAAATAACTTGGAATTATTCCCACTACCAAAACCCCTGCAACAATGAAATGTATATGAGCGCATCATAATTCAAACAGTGCACCCATTTAAAGCAAAAATACACCTTCAACTAAAAACAGCAAAATTACCTCCCTCTGAATTAGTGAAAGGCATTCATGGCAAAGTAGTTTAATTACCAATAGATCTCAAAGAAAATGTACACACTCATACACCACAATCCAAAATATTTACTTCCAAAGGTATCTTATAACACAGTCCTATTACAAACTTTATAATCTTAACTGCATAGCCTAGCCAAAACTTCACATACAAACTCTACAAATGAAACAGTACACAAACTTTTGGCTTGTGGATATTTGATGGGTGTTTGATTCTATGGGTGTGTTGTACTGTGGTGGTTGTGGCCAGGGTCTAGACTCTTGGGTGCATGTGGCCATGCACTCAAGACTCTAGGCCCTGGCCACAACCACCACAGCATAACCCACCCATGCTACCAAACACTTCGACTGTGGTATGCAGGCTGCTTATAGGGGATATTAATTACAATCAATCCTCTACTAACAACCCAAAGCCAACATCATACTAAAGTAAAATAGCTAGTAGTGCATTTATTATGTCTGCAGACAGCCAAGAAGACCGCATACATGGCGAACAGATCAGGGGCACCTACCACCCAAACAAATACAATATTTGACCCATCTCTTACTCCCCAAACCACCGCAAGCACTTCTGCACACCAACACACTCCCCAAAACTGCATTTTGCCTCTGTACGCTGCCACGCTGTCGGCGGATCCAAGATGGCAGGTGCATCAAAACAATGTGACACACTTCACGCCTCACTCCAGCCAATCAGCATACATGTTGCCTGTCCGCGGACAATGCACAAGCCGATTAGCCAATCGGTGTCCTGTCCACGGAGCGAACAGAGAAGTGTGTCAGCAGAGCGGACCTAGATATCACTCATTTGTTTAACTTGCATTTTGGTCATTTAAAAAAAACTACTGGGCGGATTTACACCAAGTTAAGAAAAGCACGCTTTCGGGACTAAGCCGCCACTCCTGCCGCAAATTTGCTGGAAATCCGTCCAGCGGTTTGAGCTGTAGGCGTGCACACAGTTTTTTCCTATTATGTCTATGGGAAAAAAATACATTTTGGAACCCCCCATATAACTTTGCCCCCCCTGGACCAAACCTCACCAAAATTTGAAAAACAATTCAGAGTGGGCCAAAAGTTTGATAAGGATTCGTCCAGGGGGAGCAAAGTTATAAACTGCCCAAAAAGTGCTCTTCGTATGGGATTAGCAGCTTAACCATAACTACACAGCCACTACCGTGGGCTGTGTAATATGCAGGCAGACTCACCAGCAATAAGCCGCCCTCCACTGGGGTGAATGACATCAAACCACTTCTGGCTTCGGACTGTATGCTTGTGTAAATGACATCAGACTACCTCTGGCACCATACTGCGCCTGGAAGTGACAATGGACCACTTCCGGTGTCGGCCTGCACGTGAAAATAAAGATGGACCATTCTTTTCATTGGACGGTATGTTTATTGTCACACTGTACGAAGAAGAAAAGATGTCCTAACCGGCAACCTGACCCACGCCAGTAAATCCACTTTAATTAGGGCTGGGCTAAGCCGACCATACGATGACCTGCAAGAGGATAGATTGGCAGGAAGACAGAGAGCACATACATAGATAAAAATGATGGCCGGTGCACATGCCACACATTTAATGGATGCAGAACCCAATGTGCTAATTGAGAAGACAATGGCTGTTGAGGCGCTGCTCCTGGGATCAGAGGACCTTACAACCCTTGGCCATGAGAAGAGGAACATATGGGCCACCATTGCAGCACCTGTCAATTTGATGTACACCATCACACAAGAAAAACATAGGCAAGCACTGCAATGACATGAAGCAGGAAATGCACAAGCCGATTTCAGAGGTCCAAGAGGCAAAGGACAGCACTGGCAAAGAGGGGCCAGACATCATCATCTGGATGGGAGCAGACGTGCTGTCCATAATTCAACTGGAGAGTGTGACATGCTTTGAGAAGGTGACTGTGACTGTAAGGAATGCCCATCTGAAAATGGTTTAGAATCCCTGATTTCTTTGATTTGTATGAGATAATAAGCTGATTCAGGAATTTCCTTTGCAAGAAGGAAATCTGCTGATTGGATTTCCCTTTCATAAGCTCCATACCAAAAGCATTATGTACACCAGGGCCCTGCTGAATTAGTATCCTGATCTGCAACACCTGCTCTGCAGTAGCACAGAACAGGTTCAGGGATCACAAGTGCCTTCTTGACAGTTGCAGTAAGAGCCATGCTTCTGCAGCACAGGGGCTGCATTTAACATATCCACATCTGTTCCAAAAACTGCATACCTATGAGAATGGTATCCTGGTGGCACGTTAAACTGTAAATATACACTATACTTCAGCTTGAGGTATCGTGGCAAGCATCTCTCATAATTATCCAAGCCACATTAGTTTGATATTACACATTTGTCAGCCCTAAGAGCCCAGTTCAGCTGATATAGGATTGTGTGTATTCTCATCAGCAAGGCTATGCTTGCTGCTTTCAGCAAGGCTGTAGCCCTGATGGTTGCCTCTCTTTGATCCTTTGAGAGGGCAGGTAACACCCTCAACAATGTGATAGCAGGAGGCTGTCCTGGGTATCCAAGGGCAGACACCTCGCAAACAGAGTAGCCTCTCAACAGGGTGCTGCATTCCAAAAGGGCCTTTGATTCTATAGCAAAGGGTAGTAGGTGGGATTTGTGTAGTCAAAGGGAGTGGCTGATAGCTGGAGGAAGGTTCCACTATCTTGTTCCTCTCTATCATTCTATCCTCTCTCCACCACTTCCTTTAGCACAAAGCACTTTGAGTGTGATGTCAGCAGGCAAGGTCCACTTGTTCCAAGGACAGGGATTGGACCCTTAAAGCCTTTCTTTTGACCAATGCCCTGTAGACCTCTGCCTTAAAATGTAGTGGTCTCCTCCTTCTTCTTTGAATCATCCTTGGACTTCAAGAAGGTTTTGTTGGTCCATGCGGGGAGATCAATCCTTTCCAAAGTTCTCCAGTTGTGAGGTGAAGGCAGGTGTTTCAAGTCAGAGGCGAGCTCTGTCCCCTTACTATCCTAAGGGCCCATTGAAGGTTAATTGCTGCATGAATAGGAGATGCATCTCGGCCAGCCACAGGACCTCACCATTCTGAAGGACTCAGAGAGGTGTGTGCAAACCTCCCCTGTGTTTAGGATCATGATCAGCAGCTTCATCTTGTCCTTCGAAGTGAGGTTGAGAGCTCCTGAATGCCAAGATAGTCAGGATTCATGCAATTTCACTTAGAAATGCTGCGAGGCATGAGGCCAGGGTTCCATGTAATAATGTCGCCACAAAAATATCGCCATACAAAAATATTGCCGAAAAATTTAATTTAAAAAAAATGTTTTGCCCCTATCGCCACATATATGGTCACCCAAATAATATCGCCACAACATTTTCCCGCCGATATTATTTACGGCGACCATATATGTGGTGATACCTGATACCGAGGCAAGTGTGTTGACCATATACAAACCCAAAGGACACTCCAGGGCTGCTGTTGGCATCTACAGACTTTTGAACCACAGTTTTACCCATACAAAGCAGTCTGCTGTTGCACCGTGGCAGCTGTATCACATCATTGCTTCAGCTTTAACCAAGCAGCATTGCTGCAAATGCATCACTCAAACCAGTGTTGAAACCAACTGTGTCTTCATTGGAACTCCAGTCGATGATAGAACTTACCCTGCTGTACTCTCTGGACCACATCTTCTGAGCCCCCATATCAAAGCAACTCACCTGAACATCCCATCACCAGCTCGACGGCCGTTGAAATTTTACCGCCAAACTGAAACTGGTGACCTCCACAATCCACATTGTTTGAGTAGTGCTTCAAACCACAGTATCCTTCCATTTGAACCTGCCTCAACACCTGCTTGGCACTGGACTACTGCAACTGCTGTATTTCAAACCTAATTGAACCAAACAGCAATGAAAGCCAGATTCACCATTGTTGAACCGCCAAGACACTGCAAATGTATTATTGACTGATGTCTGCACACCCGGACCATTTTGGGCCCTGAAGAGTGATTAGGTCACATATATCCCTGTTTGAAATTCAAAAATATATCCTTTTTGAACATTGTGCTTTATATTGCCTATTTTTCTCCCTCTGTCTCATTACCCACAAAGCTGAATCTTGCTATTTTTGTAGTGTTTTCTACTTAGTTATTTTTTCATCTGGTGTGTTTAATTAAATCCTAGCATTTCAAAGCAACAGGGACCATAACAAAGATAGCACAGGGCAACATAGCACAGCCACATAGTGAATAGTGGTGTAGCATACCAGAAGAAAATATAACACAGCATAAGAGCACCGAAAAAGGTAGCTTGGCACAATTAAGATGATATGGTGATGCTTTGAGGATGCGTTATTGGGAAGAAAGGTAATGATTAGCTTGACACAGGGGCATATAACGGCTGTAGAAACTACCAAGAAACTACCCGGATCTAGGAAAATCTTTTCACAAACACATTTTCCTCCCCCCAGCCCAAACGCAGCACAGCCCATGTAGCAAACCACACGCAGACTCAAAATTAAATGCCCCAGTCTCGCCAATTCCAACTTTAAAGTCTGCTTTTTGTTATTGGATGTGAAAATAAGTAACCACTCTCACTGAATCTCAGGTGCTTATCACCATATATGATATAATATGTCATTTATAACGTGCTTTTGCACAAGTGTTTCTGCAAACCAACAGCCAATATGACAGATCACATGGAGAGGAGGGGATTAAGACGGTAGACTATCTCCTTCAAGTCATTCACAAATCGAGCAAGGACAAAGGACTATTTTCCAGCCACCTGATTCCTGTGAGCACCTGCAAAGCATCCAAGACATACGCATATATTAACTCAATTCTATACAGTGCAAATCGCTTCTCTCCCAATCTTGATGAATAACTGAAATGTCTCATCTGGACCTTATTGTGTTGATGCCTATTCTAGTCTCTGAAGAAATTAGATTGACAAGCCTCAAGATACCAGCAGGGTTAACACTGAGGATTTGAGGACTTGTCTGTTACAAAAATTATTCTGGTAAAAAAACAAGGCAGTCATTCAGGACAGACTGTGGTGACACTTTGTTGATCTAGCCCATGAACTCAACATGGCTTCTGGGCATATAAGAATACTCAAAAGACAGATGGTGCCCTTTACATAAATGAACAAGATAGATGGGATGCCTTAAAAGGTCACATTTTTCTAAGCATTTACAGACAGGTGTGCCCTGAACCACTAAGCTTGATTTCACTTCCTGAAAATGATTGGGATAAAGGTTCCATTCATTATTATGGACCTCATTCTGCCAGAAACATCATCTGGATAGACTTAGAGGAATTTTCCCGGTATCCATCTTGATTTGCTGATTTTTTTACTACTTAAGCAGATTTTCAGCCTCTTTTCTTTTGCAGTTAGTCAGCTGGTGTAAGTTAATCATGTGACCTCTGCCCCACCCACATATAACCCCTGCAAATATATTGATGCCTACTTGTTTTGCAGCTCTTTTTCCCTACTTAAGGTGCCTTTCAGGATTTTTTCTTTTCCAGTTGACCTTCTGGGGTAAGTATATCTAGGTCACAAGACTTCTGTTTGACAGACCAGCTTAGCTCATTCACATCCTTTCCTTTCTTAACAGTTCGAGCACATAGTGTTTCTTACAGAGGCCCCTGAATCACTGTGTATCACAAAGAGCAAGTTGATTTGGTCACAGCGTCACTGGACCACACCTTCCCACCTGCCCATTGTCTTATTAGTGTTTCAGCCTTGTTCTGCCCATTTTTTACATTCAAACCGTGGTGGCCTACCACTGTGGGTGGGGGGTGCCCCCCCTCCAGTGGCTACCTGAGTGGCAGGCTGCAAACCCGACTGAGTGACAGTTAGCACCATGTACTTTATTTTTCTGGGGGACACTGGTGTACTGTATTCTTTTTGTTTTGTTAATTGTAACAAATGTACCGGCGAATAATGGGAGCCAGCGGGGCATCAATACACTCGCCCCGCTGGCACTCTTTTTTATGCCAGCAGTATTGATATGCTGCCGGATAGATGAGGAGCCTCTGCTGTCAGTCAGCATGTTCACATTTGCGTCCACAGAGAAGGGGAGGGCCATCCCGTCCTTCTAGTGGCTGTGTGGGCACCTGTGGATGCATGCAGGCAAGGTACATGTTTCATTTTATTTAATATGTATGTAGGCATGAATTTATGGATTGTATGCATGTATTTATGTATGTTTGTGTTGATTGTGTGTGAATGTTGTGTGAATGTGCAGGTGAAAGTGTTTATGTGTGTTGAGTGTGTGTGTGTGTGTGTGTGTGTGTGTCAGCCCCCATTACTAAATGTAGGGACCTCACTCAGCATGGCCCCTACATTTAGATGGGGGGCTGCTTTGGGCATGGCATTCTTTTTTACTTTACCCCTGATGCACAGCGTGCATCAATGGTGAAGCAGACATGCTAAGTGAAGTGTTATTACATGGATAGGCTGGCTTCCATTGAATGTAGGCCAGTCGATTATCACACTTATCTTTGCTATACCCCGTGATGCACAGTTCCTGTCCATCAAGGGTAAAGCAAATATTATTTTGCTAGACTGGCCAACATTGAATGTAAGCCAGTATATCCAAGCAATAACACTTCTCTTTGATTTACACTTGATGCGCACAGTAGCGTGCACCAAGGGTAAAGCAAAAATTGTAAGTGAAGTGTTATTACATGGATAGGCTGGCCTATATTGAACAGAGGCCACTCTATCCACATAATAATACTCATCTTTGCTGTACCTATGATTAACAGTTACTGCCCATCAAGGGGAAAGCAAACATGATTTGGCTAGACTAGGCCACATTCAGGGCCAACTTTAGGCGTTGATGACCTGGACGGTCGCACAGTGCAACAAACTGGAATCATTTACATAGGGTGCCATAGCCTCCTCCATGCTAGCATGGAGGATCCTACAAATAGCTCCTTTGTGTTGGTGCGGCATTGGCTGTGGCACCTATGTAAAATTCCATCCCATCAAAGACCAAATTCATTCTCCTAAGAAATTCCACCAAGCATGCTGAAGTCCAGCATTTGCTGACTGATGTGACGCTTGATGATTTCTTGAACTCTCATTCAACACACAGATCTCCAAGAAGACCAGAGCATCGGGCAACCAACTTGTGCTTCTCTGCAAAGTCAAGTCTTGAATCCATGTGCAAAATTTCAGAACAACTGTCCAAGCCCTGATCACCGCCCACCTGTCCAGTGACAACATGCAACTCACAGGAGTCCAAGGTGCCACCAAGGCACCTCTGAAATCAATCCAGCATACTGCCGTATGCCTCATGACAGGATTTTGAGCATTCCACCATATGACCCCATCTTCAAAAATCTGCACTAGCAACCCCTTCAACCATGTATCATTTTGAAGACAGTGTGCATCACCTAAAAAGTTTTCACAGCTAAAATACCACTCTTTCTGGCTAAGAAGCTAAGCATTACCGGAGGCCAGTGCACCACCAGAAGCCCAACCTTGCCTAAGAACAAAGAACTGCAAGGTGGAATAAAAGTGAAAACATGCCTTTTCCTGCTACGCAGCCTGTTTTCTATAGCAAATTATCAATAGTTCTGGCCCGATCAATACTACACTTCTGAAATACCCTGAAGACCTCACTCTTCAAAGAACATCTTGCCATTGTTCAATCCAACACTACTTCTCTCTCTCCGGAGCCCCCTCACTCCCCATTCCTCCTTCCCCTCATAGCTCTATTGCAATGCCAACAACCTATTTGTAACTCATTGGTATTTGTCCTATATACAGCATGTTGTGCTTCCCAGATAAGTTTGTGCCATTCAAATACAATGCATACATAAAATGACCACTTAGAAGAGTGAGGAGGGAGTTGAAACTCACTGACCATTCTAGTGTAGGTCCCTCTTCTGAGATTAGGAGTGAATGCCAGTATTATATACACTTCTCACACTAATGGCACTGTACCAGAAAACATATTGATCATGTGCATATGCCTGGGTACATGATCAGCACTTCCTCAAGATATCTATGTTGTCTTCTAGTTGGCACATCTGTCAGCAATGGCAAGGGTGGCTTTAGTAAGCACTCACCTACCAACATGACTCTCACCCACACAGAAACAGACACAACCATAGAGTGAGGGAAAGAGAGACAGAAGGATCGAAAGAGCTAGAGTGAAGAGAGAGAAGGAACACCCTGAGAGAGAAAAATATAGACCGACTCTGAATATTTTGCAAATTTTGGTGCATGGTCATCAAAGAGAAAAAGTTGTAGGGTGGTCCTGAACTTTTCGAAATCTGTTTATACTTGAATGAGAACAAATTTTGCTTGCGGATACAGCCCAAACTGCTGGGCGGATTTGCACCAGACTTTAATGAAGACTGGCAGGCTGGTCCCGAAAGTGTGCTTTTGCACATTTGTTATTAATCCATCCAGAATATTTTTGAATATTTGGCAAAATTCACTTCCCGATTTGGTGTCTGCAGACACCTTGGGTCCAATCAGGAAGTGGCACAAGATCTATGGGCCTACATGCCGGGAAGCAATTGGTCAACCAAGAAACATGAGATGCATCAAAATACATGTAAATGCCCGCCATGTTGAGTCAGCTGTTTGCGGACCCTGTGGTATAAAAAACATTTCAGGTAATACTTTTTTGGTTATGTTGGGCATGAAAAAGTGCCTGGGAAGGGTGGTGGAGGGAAGAAAGGGGTGTGATATATGGATTATTGGGTGACACAATGGCTGTATGTTTACTGCAATGTACACAGTCTCCTTTCCTGTTCACACCAACACCAGATACCTCAAACTCCTTTTCATTTCTGATGCACCTATTTAAAATTGTGGGAGATTATTTATTGTATGTTGATAGTGTTTTTTGGTTTGGGTTTAATAGTTATGTAGTGGGACCTTTGGTGTGTGTGTACAGTAGTAGTCGGGGTAAGAGTGGCATGGTGATATAAAGGGATGACGTTGTTGTTACTGTTAGTATAATGACAAGGGATGATCTTGGCCATGTCCTCGCTATTCCTTTGTTATAGACAGAAGGGATGATTTATTGGATGGACTGAGTACTATGACAAGAGATGATACCTTTCATTATTGTAGACAAATAGTGGACAGGGGCAGAACGTATCATCTGTATTTACATTTGTCTGCAAAGAAAAGATAATATGATTGGAAAATATACATACTTTAAGTTTTATACATACATTAACTTGTTTACCCTCCTAGGTAGCACATTGTATGTACTATGTTTTCTACAACATTTGTGTGTGATACACTGTTGTTGTCATTACGAGTCAGGCAGTAACCGTGCCGGAACAAACGGCAGGTTACCACCAGACTCTTATTACCATTACGCCTCCATGATTCCCGGAATCACCGGGGCATTATGACTCCGGTGACATGAGAATTTCCAGAGGTGGAATTGTGTAAGTCCTTATTCCCATGGAGTCCCAAAGGACTCCATGGGGATGGGGACAATGGAAACACTGGTTCCATCTATGACAGAGCCGGTGTTTCCATGTCCGCCTGCAGGCGGGTGGTGTTAAACCCGCCAGGTCAGACCTGGCGGGAGTGACACCTCCCGCCTGCAGAACTGTCAATCAGCTGGTCTGGAAAGAATGGTGGCGGCGGTTTTACCACCACCGTTCTTTATGGACCGGCAGGGTCGTAATGAGACCTAGTGTGTACATTTACTGTTAATTCAATTTCCATTTTCTTCAACTGTATCTCAATTTTTTCCGACTGTAATGTTTGTTGAAAGTAAACAGACTTTGCATGAGTAGAAAGTACTTTAAGGGCAATATGTATGGTTAAAGTATTTTGATACCTGATGGCATATTCTAAGTGTAATGTATTGTAGGCATAACTGTGTTACTTTGTTTGTTGTGTCTATATGTTTATGTTTCAAGTAGTTGGATACCCATTGGTTTATTCAAACTATATATAATTGTTACTATGGTCTGGTCTGGAAAGAATGGTGGCGGCGGTTTTACCACCACCGTTCTTTATGGACCGGTAGGGTCGTAATGAGACCTAGTGTGTACATTTACTGTTAATTCAATTTCCATTTTCTTCAACTGTATCTCAATTTTTTACGACTGTAATGTTTGTTGAAAGTAAACAGACTTTGCATGAGTAGAAAGTACTTTAAGGGCAATATGGATGGTTAAAGTATTTTGATACCTGATGGCATATTCTAAGTGTAATGTATTGTAGGCATAACTGTGTTACTTTGTTTGTTTTGTCTATATGTTTATGTTTCAAGTAGTTGGATACCCATTGGTTTATTCAAACTATATATAATTGTTACTATGAATTTAAAGTATAATTTAAAGACTACATTTTCGGTTAAGGAATATTACATAGACATTTCTAAGATTTGCTGGTAACCTTGGTTTTTGAGTAACCAAAGTATTGTTACATTCAAACCAATCGAGTCTTAGTTTAACATATGCATTATCGTGTCCTGAAGTGGTTGTGGTATCAGAGTGGTATCGTATACGTACTGTCGTGAATATTTTTTTATCAAGAGATATTTGGACGGATGTAAAGTTAGTGAGTTTAGAGTTTTTTTATTGCCATCTTCATAGTATCTTTAAAGCATTAGCATTACATATTGGCCATGTGAATCTATTTGTATTGCTGACAGATTATCTGAAATGCAAAATGAGCCTAAGATGACATTATTTGCATTTTGGAGAAGTTTTTGAAATGGAACTGTATCACAATTTGAAATAGATACATGCACATATCGTTGGAAGTGTTATGAGATGGAGTTCATGGTATCAAGTGGAATCAACGGTTATCTAATTGTGAGTATATGGGACATTTTAAACATCCACAAGTTATTACTGTTCATTGTGAAAGTAATGGTTTAGTGTATGTTACTGGAGTATCTTTGCAGTTTGCAATGGACAATACATTTACAAGTCTGATGACTCTTTTTCCACAAACCATGTATCAAACAGGTATAAACAGTTTTGTATGCAAATTCAAAAAGCCACAAGGAATATGAATAAAGCTGGCTGCATTTCTTCAAGATTTTGGAATGTCATCTTCACAGAGAGAACGAGATGCGAGGCGCTGATGACGTCATCACGATGCCCGCGTGTGAGGTCGCAAAGCCCTTGATCTCCAGGGCAACACCAAATACATACAACACTGGTGGGCACTCAAGAGGTCTCTTCTCTACTAGGAATTACCCGACTGCCTAACAGGGTAAGTTCAATTTACCAACGCATGATTGTAATGTACTCTGCTACACTAGCAGGCACAAGTCTGATCTTTAGACACTATTCCCCATAGATGTGGGATTCCCAAGGATTAACCGGAGGACAGCACACATCAAAGCACAGGTAAGGGCTTTACCTCTCTTATCACATGCAACTGCATAACTCGATTGACCACAACATGACTTATACCATTACACACACAGATACACAGATTCAACAGCTAAGGTACTTTGACAATTTCCTTCTGGATTATCACCATTATGTATACATTTCACTTAAGCACTAGTGTTATCAATGCTTTTTCTTGCTTTCTTTTGTGTTCTTTATTTCAAATGTTGAATGTGCGGTGTGTATATCTTTTGAACGTTATACAATTTGGATTTCACAAATATTATGCATGGTATTATGTATGTTTATCTCACTTGTAACTTATTTCAAATAGCTCAGCCCTGAAGATTAAATCTTTTTCCGAAATGTATTGGCTTATGAGCTAGTATCGCAGAGCATGCTTTTGTCTTCTAATACAAAGATTAAACACCAATTTGGGCACCTTATCAGAAGCATTTATGTACTGATTTCATTATTTTCCTACTAATGGAAAACACATTTAACGACATTTTCCAGCTTTACTATAAGAGCAATTTGTGATCAATTTCTGACTTGTCATCATGCTGTACAGACATTGTCATGACATTTTTTGCCTTCTGCAACCACATCACAACGTTCATGAGCCTTAGCGCACCGAGTGACGTCACTCCGGTGTTTCGTTGTGCTCGCGGCTCAGCACTGATGTTTGCAAAATAATTAGAAGAGCATCATAGTGCCGTGGACATTGGGGTCTGATTGCGAACATTAGCACAACCCATTGATATCACTCTGGTGCACTGTTACGATTGCTGGTCCACATTGATATTCGTTAACTAATTCAAAGTGCATCATGGCATCACAATCTGGTTGCGAACATCAGAGCACCTAAGTTTTCATCACCCAGGAGCATCAGCATGACTGCAGCTCCGCATTGACGTACCCAACCCATTAAAAGTGCTTTGTTTGAGCCTCAAACTTTGGTGCCTTTTCACGAATGTGCCCGGGCCCAGAGATCATGTTCATTGACCTTCAACATCCTAATATTGTACGGGGGACCATGTTTTAAATGAATGAAAGGTGAGTCTCAGGTGAAGACCTAAAGATGTTAGTTTCTAATGAAATGTAAATGTATTGATGAATTTAGATGTAATAATGCTAGTATGCGTTGAATGTATTGTTCCCGTATGTTTTGTAATCTGTCCATGGACTCAGTATACAGTCATATTGTGGGTTTACAAAACTATACATTTATTTACATACATTTAAATTACAAACAATTAAGATAGGGAAGGAGAATCAGAGTGTGATACACAAATAGGGGAATTGGGAAGTCGAATCTGTGCACGACTGGTGGAAGGAAGAAGAGAAATGTAATTGAATCATTGATCACTCATCTACTCTACTATTGATAAATGTGATTGTTGGTGGCAAGAGTCAGAGGAACAACAAGGACAATGGAAATGTATATTTCTTATTACATGATGTTTTACCTATGCAAATACTTCAGCAGGATTATTTTTTATTTTTTTATTTAAAGTGATATAGTTTACAAACAAACTTTTTCATTTATGATTGCGGGCAATTACATTCTATCAAGTGAGTTTATCTTTCAAAGTTTTAGAAGAGAAATCACTGTCAAATGTATACTTTGTCTTGTTCTAGACTTAATTCAAGAATGTTTCTTAGGAATTGCATAGGCGTATATATAGACTTTTTATCCAGTCCGCTTATCATCAATGACCATCGTGTTTCTGCAGACACTTGTGAGGACGCGATCTGAAATAACCTTCCGAATAGGCTTCTTTTCTTTGATAGTGAAGGGCAAACCATGATTAAATGGAATAAACTTTCTGGTATTTCTGCATCTTTGTAGAATCTACAGTAATTCGTTGTCATCGGGATTTGTCTTGTTTCTGCAAGTCTGGTTGGCAGAGTATTCAAACGATTTCTTAAAAATAATTCACGGATTTGTCAGTCCAGAAATAGTTGCAAATATTTGGGAAGTTCATTAATTGCTCGGATGTCACTATCACAATGAATGTTCATCGCATATTTAGCTTTGTCCTCTATGGTTTTCTGCCAATTATTATGTTCTAATTTTACGTTGGCATGCTGGGGACGCTGCATCAATATTTCAAAGGATATATCCTCTATGGTTAGTATTCAAAGGATATATCCTCTATGGTTAGTTGATCTTTTAATGCTTTCATCCAAGATTCCAGAATGGCATTATTCATAGTCTTATTGGTGGAACAGAATATTTGAATAGCTGGCGTTGTTTCATCAGCTAAGATTTTTATTAGAATGTCAAACTGTTTCCACCGGACTATCGAGGCCATTGATTGTATTGCCATTTAATGCCTAATTCTGGATATTGGATAGTTACGCAGTACGTGCACACTTTTCCTTCAAAACAAGGCTTTCATTTTTTGCCAGTTCACTGCTCCTGCATTTATCATGGACTCACTGCCGTAGATGGTTATGGGGATAACTTTTTGTCTGTATAATGCTATAATTGCCTTTAAGGAGAATTTCCTGTATTTTTTTTATGCAGCCTTGTCTTGCAAGTAATTGCATTTTGCTTTCAACTGCAACTGTCCATTCCTTTTTGTTATTTGTTTGGTTAATGAGTAGACCCAAATATTTGAAAATAGATACTTCTTCTAACAGTTTCGCTTCTACACATAAATGATGAGCTCTTTTCTTCTTTATCGGCTGTTTTGTTAACGTCATATATTTTGTCTTTTTCACATTAATTCGTAGTTCATTACTGTCTATGTATTTGCCCATTTTACGTACGCTAACTTTTAAGCCCAACATTGTTTTATCCAGTAAAACAATGTTGTCTGCTTACATCATTGCTGGTATTAGGATCAAATTTACTTTTGGAGGGCTCAATGCCTCATCCTTGAGATGGTTTTCAAAGACTGCCGTATAAAGGTTGTACAGTGTTGCCGCCAACCGGCAGCCCTGTTTTAGGCTGTTGCATGTTGTTATTGATGCACTCATGCTGCCATATTTTGCAAGTCTGATGTTAATAGACATACTTGAATACAGCAAGATGATCAGCCCTAGAATCGCTGTTCTGCAATTCCAGAACCTTAATTTCTTCCATAGTTTTGGTCGATTTATCGAATCGAAGGCCATGTTTACGATCAACAAATATAACATTCACTGTGGATTTCCTCTTTAGGGCTTCATGCGTGATTACATTCAGAAGCAACAGATTGATGTTAATGGCAACATTCACAGTAAATCCTGTTAGTCTTGTGGCAAATCTGTTATTTTGATTTGTCCATTCTTTTAGATACTTTGAAAGGTAAGATGCAAAGATTTTGCCTAGAGGATCAAGGAGAGCAATAGGACAATAGTTAGATGGGTCCGCTCTAGGTCATTGTTTACATATCGGGATCAGTGTTGCATTTCGCCAAGATCTCGGAATCTGATTTAGATTATTGATCAAGGTAAACAGTTGATCTACCAGATCTGCCCATATGTCAGGTGTTTGTTGCATAATGGCATTTGACGGACAATCGGGACCTGGAGCTCGTGATGGGTTATGTTTTGCTATGAGTTCTGTAAAATCAAGCTTGTCCCATTACAGGGTCCATTACTTTATAGTTGTAAGGTCTGTCGGTTATTCTTCTGATGCATGATTCTTATATAGCATGGCATAATGATTGAGCCAAATTTCTTCAGGCACATTCAACACCATCCGATCGTGGTATAGTGAGTTATTGTTGAGAAGATTCCAAAATTCTCTCACATATTTGTTCTTTAATGTAGCTAACATCTTCTCAGCATCCAGTTGCAGCAATGTTTGCACACATGTTTTTTTCCAATTTCTATAAGTCTGGCTATTCTCATCTTTTCTCTGTTTGCTGGGTTGTTATTTTTGGCCAAACTGCGAATAGTTATTCTTAGTGCTTTTTTTTCTGTGCCAGTTCGTGGTTGTATTTATGTTTATACGTCTTTGGTCTTCCAGCGGACCCCGTCTTCATTTATGGCACCAGAAGCCATCCGTAGTTCAGCTTTTCTTTGTCTTTTAACATTCCATCACGAAATATGTTTGAAATGTTGTTAAATTGGTTTGCATTAATCCTTAATAGTGTTGAGTTGCTATTGAGTTCAAGTACTGTTGGGACTGTAGTCTTTCGCTGGCAAGTCATATCTGTGCCATACATTGCTAGCATATTATGGACACTTTTGATTGTTGGTGTAATATTGATTCTCATCATTCCCTTGCTTAGCTCACTTGACAGATATATATAATCAATAGTTGCTGTTGAGTTGCCTCGCGTCCAGGATGGAATACTTATTATATCTCGTTCTTTGATGGATTTATTGACCAATATCAAGTTGAGAATGTTTATTTCCTTCCGCCATCGCCTTGAGCATTGGGACAACTGATCTTTCTCTCTCTCTTCACCAGTCTTGGTCAGAAGTTGAATATTTAAGTCCCCGCAGATGATTAATTTGATTTTTTGGTTCTTGCAGGCTAAATCATCAATATTCATAAATACAGCATCCATGAAATAATCATTGTTACAGGCAGCTGGGTTCCAGTATACGTTGAATATTGCTATCTGTCTGCAGTGCCTGTTGCCTTTGTTTTCCCGAGGGCGGCCTACTGTCGTATTGTTACAATAGTTTATTGTACCCATGGATTTACGTTCTGTGTTTCCATTATGGACCAGTCCGTGTCAATATGGATAATTGTCATTAGGCCCGAAGCGGGCCCCCCTTGTTTCTTCTGTATCGCAGGATTTAGAAAGGTTAGAAACCCATCACAGCATGGAGTGGCTGTTAACTAGGTCTCGTGGAAGCTTATGATTTGAAATTCTTCTAACTCCGGATTAGACTGCTTGAATAAATGGGCATGGCCTCTGGTTTTCCATGAACAAAGGTCCCACTCATTTATCTTGACTTTTTTTGGTGGTTATAAATAAGAGGTTCTAGAGTGAGACTTGCTGTACCGTGTCTCCACATATTCACGATGTATTGGATGGTTAGCCGCAATGTTCTTGTTTCTGTACTGTCTAATGACCGACGACAAGCTTCTTGATCGGTTTCCGTCAAATGTGTCATGATATCTACTCTTTTGGTGGAGATGAGCTTTTGTTTCCTCATGTTACTTTGGGCCTCATTAGGACCCTGGCGGAGAGGGTATTACGCCAGCGTAGTGCATGGCGTACCTCTCCGCCATACTACGAGTTCCCGTAGCGCCATGGAGGTTTTCTCCGCCTGGTTTTACCAGCCGGAGAAAACCATGGCGCTACGGGACCTCGTTGTTAATTACGCCACCGTATTTTACGGTGGCGTAATTAACTCCTTCCCCACTCCCATTATACCCTATGGGGCAAAAATGGGAATGGGGAAGGGCAGAATGGGGATTGGGGATTTACCGCTCCGCCGAGGTCGGAATGGGGCGGTAAATCCGCCAACCCCCATGGCGCTATCGGCGGCTTTCCGCCATGCTTCGCGGTGCATTTAGCACCGCGAAATCCGCCTGGGTCGTAATGAGGCCCTTTGTGTCTAACCACTGAGGATTGTTCTGTGGTTGTTTCCCTTCTCTGTCATTCAGTTCTTTCTGCGTACATTCGAAACCCAATTTTCTAACGGTTTATATCACTGTCATGATCTTCTGCATGACTCAGCTATCGTAAAGCTCCAAGTCAACTTTGTCCAGCACTGCTTCATCGGGGAACATCACCAGCTTGATGCCCTCTATATTGAGATCCTTTAGTTGCGGGATGGCATTTACCAGAAGCAAAACATTAGTTCTATTCAGTATCAATGGCACGCCACTTTGGTCAGATTTGATGATACTGAGAATGTATTTCTCTTTTTGGGCAATGGAGCCACACATTTGGCAATCTTAATTCTCTTCCTTTATTGTGCATCGTTTTATCACATTGGACTCTATTCTTGTCTTTACTTCTATTTTTAGAATCAGGCAATTTTTGGCCACCCATTTGTCCATCGAGCGGTCTTCACCCATTGTCCCTCTTGTTCTCGATGATGAAGTACACGTTGCACTCTGCAGGGAAGTATCTGAGATATCCTCCCAAGTGAGTTCCTCCTTTATGCTTATTACCTCCTCTATACTTGTATATTCATCATTAAATTGAGAGATCCATCTCGTCGATGCAGTCGGTGTCACTATATGTAGTTATATTTAATAAGTCTTCCATTCGTATTTCAGGTTCAATTAGTTGTATTTAATGTTCTATTGTCACTGTAATCTGAAACTTATGCTTTGTTGTTTTGTTCAAAATCTCCCTAGGATTACTTCTTTCTTTTAGCGTTTGGTTGGTGTTTGTTAATTTTTGTTGGGGGGCATAAGATTAAGCAGGAATGCTCTCAATCCTATTTGCTTTGGAGGTTTCTTAGTTTTCTTATTTACTCTTGCTTTAGCTACGTCCGGCATACTTTGTTGTTCGTCAAATATTTGGTATGTGTTAGGGCCCTTTTTCATTGATCCCAGCACAGGCGTCATCAGTCTAGCTGCTTCCAGTTCTTCATTTGCTTGTGCATCCTTCCTGGATAGGTTGACACCATTCGTCTCAGCCAACTTTCCCTGCAATGTTGGCAGCACCACCGAGGAAGATTTGAGGCATCTCAAACGCTGATGTTGATAGGTTGTGGATTTCGATTATTTTGTGGATGATCCTTTAACTATGCAATCATGTCCATTGTCAATTATTGTTTCTCGTTTCGTTCACCTCTCGCTATCTCAAATAATCGTGATTGCCATATTCTGGATTGTTCTGCCTCCATGTCGATTTGTTTTTCAATGTTTTTGATGATTTTCTATGAACATCTGTTTTGTATGGATCATGGCAAGCAACGTCATACAGAACAATGCTCTCTGTGCAGCCCAGAGCATCTGCAAGAGAGAACACATCTCAGAGGCCAGGAAATCAGCTCAATGGCTCCCAATTAAGGAAATAATTATTTTCAAAGCTCTGACACTGACCCATAAGTGCATCCATCTCACCGCACCGGACTACCTCTCACAAAGAATCCACTCCGCACCTCTTCAAGACCAACCAGATCACCTTATAGCAATATGCTCTGTGTGCAATAAAAAGAACCAGAGCAGGTGGCTCCAGCTTCCCATATCTTGCACCCACACATTGGAATGTCCTACCTCCCATGCTCCGAGGTGAGGCTTCCCTCATCTCCTTCTGCAAAGCCATGAAAACTATTCTCTTTACATAATGTTCCACCCATCAGCTATAAATGACTAACCCGTGAGCCATTGCAAAAATGTACTAAATGTATCTATGTACTGATCCGCAAATGCGTCCCACAAATATTAACCATCTCTGTAATGCTGTAACTAAGGTTCTTGCAAGTAACAGAGCCTCAATACCTGTGGGCTGCTTGTGCGCTATACAAATGTAATAAATAAATAAATAAATAAAGTTGCTTGATCTTTTATATTCTCATTATTGGTTTCATGGAGTTTGATAAACGGTATCATTGATTGAGATAATATTGGGATAAGCATATTTTGCAAGTCATTCATTGTTATCGGAATTTGTTGTTGATGTGCAGCGTACTGTTCTTCTTTCATGTAATTCTGAGCCTTGTTGGAGCCATCCAGGCTCTGAATCGTCTGGCTATCTTTCTGTGAGAGGCATAGATCATCAGATTCAAAAGTGAATTGCTTTGGTAGCAGGGTTTGGTCTTTTATTTCCAATGGGGCAGGTTTTGTCTTAGCTTGTTTTTTGTTCAAGAGGTTCATCTGTTTGTTTGAGTTGAAGTCATCAGCCTTTCTTTTGATCTTTTGTTAAGTATATCACTGAATACTTCCTTCCTCTTATCAATATTATTCATCAGGGATTCAATCTCTGTGATATCCATGGACAATTGCGCTGCCTTTGCTTCCGTGGGATGGTTTGAGTATAAAGGACTTGTTTCCAGCGCTTTTAAATTTTGTAGAATCCAGACACAATCGATTGACACAATTTTCTATATTCTTTTATCTATTTTAAACATTTTCTCATATTATATTTTCCTCCTTTTCTTCACCATGATTTCTTTGATCCAATTGTTTTTGTTCTAAATTTTGAAGAAAAAATATACCTTGTACCCGATTCATGGAATACTTGCCCGGTTTAAAGTGAATTTGCACTGCTGAAAAGTGACTTTGCACTGTCGACACAAACCCTGATTCATGGAGCGGTTCAAAGTGTATTTTTGCCATGCACAGTCCCGGCGAAGTCATTTTGAACTGCAAAAATTACTATGCACAGACATTGCCCGGACTTTGCACTGCAAAAATACACTTTGCACGGTTCCATGAATCAGGGTTTGTGTCGGCAGTGCAAAGTCACTTTTCAGCAGTGCAAATTCACTTTGAACTGGGCAAATATTCCATGAATCGGGCCCATAATATTTAAATGTAATATTGAATATGTGAGAAGGACAACTGGACGTTTTGCGATGAAATACAAATAATTTACCATTTGCAGGTTCTTCCTCTTTACTGATATCTTATTTAGGGAAATACAAACCAAGCCAGAATGCACACCAAAAAAGAAGAAATGTGAAATTCAGTGTTAACATTTTGTTAAAGGAGCATTATGGTTGCAGGGCAAAATCAAAAACCCAATGAAATTTGCCAGTTATAGTAAGCTGTGCAACCATAACCCACACCACTGCCATGGACTGCTCAAACTAACACCCATGGCTTTCAAAGTTGACACATTTTATTATCGATGATGTCACTCATGACATCAATCAGTGCTAAAAAAAACTAAAAAAACAGTGCTGTGAAGTTCTTTTTGTAAGTGATAGTAAGCAGTTTAAGCAGAGACTCTGAATTGAAAACTTCACAATCATACTTTAAAAGTAATACATATGTATGCCTTCATCTCACAGAATGTGCATTCCTTAGTTTTTGGCATGAGCTCATGGTGTGGTGCACAAGTATGGAGCAATAGGAAGGCACCAGACAGATAATACAATTGCATCCTAAATATTTGTGATGATTGACTCTAATCTTAGTTTCCTTCTCTGGTCATATTATTTCTTTCCACCTAAGCAAATGTTACCTGTCTGTGCATCAGGTTTACGTACTTTAATGCATAATTGTACTTTCCACATTCACACACGACTCTAATCATTTGTGCATACCTTACCATAGATCTGATTTTAACATTAAACAGGGTGCTCATAGAGTAGTACTAATAATTTAACTAATGTAGTCTACGAGGAAAGGAATACTCTATGGGTCTGATTTGCAAAAGGGTATTTGAATGGGAAAACCCCATTGAAAAAAGGCTTTGTAAATCAGGCCCTATGTGGATGATACATGTTTCTGCCATTGCCTATTTGAAGGTTTTTTTGGATTGCTATAGTATCAACAGAACTTCAGTAGACATTTTCTGTTTGAAAAATTGCATTCTGTGATACATGAACTTGTTTATTAGAAGCCTACCCAATAGGTATGCATTCATATGGTGATATGTTGATAGTAATATCCTAAACACAACCCTTCGTATGGTCTTTCCATCCACATCATTGACTAGTGATGTCATCAAAGATGCCATTTGTGATGTCATTTTTGATGTCCTTGGTGTTAGTCAGAGCAGTGCATGGCAGAACCAGGAGGTATGGTTGCGCAGCTTACAATAAATGGCAATTTTTTAAAAAAAATTAAATTTTGCGTTGAAACCATAATGTCCCTTTAACTCATTTTTTTAATTGAATTTGATGTGTTTTGTTTAGGTCAACATAACTACAACATCCATTTATATTTAAATTCGAAACGTTTGTGTACAGGTTAATGCTTTTTTCACTTAAATCGTGGATCTATATGGATCATGCAGCACATTTTCGCGCTCTATGTGTAAACGATTTATAATCCTAATCACAGGATTGTTCAATCTATAAAAAGCAGGATGAACTTCCTGCAAAGACAGCGAAACAAGCCTGCCTACATAATTGAGGAATTAAGAACTTCAACTGGAGCACACATGAGCACTTAGCTATGATCAGAAAGTCGAGCAAAGTTGCTCGGCTGTTTAATTGCAAAAATAGCCACATGCTTTTGTAAAAGCTCTCTCAGTGTGCACTTCGTCTGAATTTTTGAAGAATCTAATTGGCCCAGCTGTCGCGTTCTTTTCATCCTGACCGAACCTGCCATATTCTCCCCGCCCTAGTGGACTGAATGACACGATATAAAGGATGTCATCCTATTCTTACGTATGTACTTTACGTGATGTGATTTGCAAGCACGCCCATGGGTTGGTGATTAAGAGCGTTTCTCTTTCATTTGCAGGACCGCATGCAACCTCGCAGGTAGGAGTAGAAACCATCACTTTCACTGGAACTAGGCATTCCATCTGCTAAATCGTCAGTTATTGCCAGCTCAATTGACCCCAGTTGGATTCTGGTTACTTAAAGCATCAAACCCAAGCAGTTTAATTTAATGCAATTCGATACGAAATGAAACTGTTGAATTGAACAGTTCCTCGAGGGCCATTTTAGGTGATTTTTTTTCTTTGCACTAATGGCCTACCAAGGCATTGTAATTCAGTGTGCAATTCAATGCGAAAAAAACACAGTGAGGTGCTGCGGATCGTGGTCAGGTCATCTCCACCTGCACACAGCACTATCTGAGCATTTGCAAATACAAACTGCCACACGTTTTCTTTGAGATTTGTGACCCAGTGCCTCCTCGCCCAAGCTGAAAAGGAGGTATTGATGGAGAGCCTGAGTCTTGGCACCTCAAACCCCCATCGTTATAAAGACGAGACTAGGGAGCCCTGACCTGACCTAGGTTGGCTTTTTGTAACTTTCCTTCACCTTCCAGCATAGCCTCTTTGTTCCTTCTGTTCCTGTGCTCAGGAGTTTGTCTAACTCTTAGGGACATGTCCCAAATGTTTGCATATTATGATAACGAGGGGACTAATGACCTGCGTGGCCGTGATTGATTGGATTCAAGCTGTGCATGAATGTGAACGTGTTTCTAACAATGAAGATTACCCCTACTAATAGCGCAGGGAGTCTTGATTCGATTAAAGACAAGGAGGTGAGCAGTATGCTTCTACTTCTTTTATTTCCTGTCTCCAACAGTTTCAACTAATCTTATTAATCAACATTTTTATGTTTGAACAAAACATATTATATATATATTTTTTTAAACTACAAGTCCCTTCAAATATAGTGCTTTCTGTAGTCCTTCTGCATGTCACATGCTTATAGTCCTTCCTGTTCCTCCCCTACTCCTCTTCTTTGAGTGCTCTGAACTGCAACCTGGTCTGTAACTGAACTTGCAAGTCGTGGAACTACGGAGGCTCGACCTCTCTTCTGGTCTGCTCTGTCTTTACTCTGATCTTTACTGATGAACTCTGTCGCTCTCCTCAAACTGTGCCATTGCTAAATTGGCTTAATTGTTCTTCTGGTCATCTCCTATCTAGATACAAAGAATGCATTAGGGAGGGGGATACAACACCCAATTCGATGTTGGGAGTAAAAGTTATTACATATGATTACACTTTCTCCTTCCCTCTGGTGTATCCCGGGTGGGAAAGAAATGCTTGCCTCCTTGACTTTAATGGAATCAAGACTCCCTACGCTATTAGCAGGGGTAATCTTCATTCTATGTCAAGACCGGAGGCAAGCATTATGCTTGTTCACAGCTTCTCACTACTATTACTGCCATAGATTGAATATACTTGAAATAGAATATTCTAAAGTTATTACCACTGGCCCAATCAGTCGCTTGCATAATTTCTTGTAGTGACGCACCTTGCGCTAGCGCTTTAAAGGCCATTGTACCTCTCACTGAATGTGTCCTGATCTTAGACATACCAATTCCTGCTTTTTGCATCACTTTGCGCACCCATCTAGCTATGGTAGCTGTTGCCACTGCTTTATTCGGTTTCCTGCACGCTAGTAGTAGTTGCTTGGTAGCTGCTGCTCACATCTCTGCTGTCCTACTCTTGTATTTTCGTATGCACGCTGCCATACACCATTTTGGGTGTTCGTGCATGTAGGGAGAGGATATTGATGCGGAACACATTTTTATCCTCCTAGCTTGTGTGAAAGTAACCCCTCCGGGGCCGTACGTCTTTCTGTGAATGTCTAGCGCTCTTACGTCTGCTACTCTTCTGCAGGACATCAGACATAGCAGCATCATATGCTTCCCTGCCAGCTGTGTCAGAGACAGGTATTTATTTGCTGGCCAACTGGTGAGGAGTTTTAGTACTAGTGTCACGTCCCATAATGGTACGTATTTCGGCTCAGGGGGTTGATGGAGGAAGGCATAGTGTACGTTTCCCTTCCAGTCTTGTAGGAAGGCATCTGCTCCCTCCGCAGTCGGGTCTAGTCTCCAACTGAAATAGCTGTCTTTCTGTGCGGTGAGTCTGGATGCAAATAGATCTATGTGGGAGGGGCCCTCTAACTTCTTTATCCCCTGGAATAGTCCTACATCCAGTTTCCAGTCGCTGGAATCGGATTTCTGTCTAGCGTTCCAGTCTCCAAATACATTGAGTGATCCTGGGAGGTATTCTGCTGTCACTGAGGTCACTGACTGTAGGCTGTAGTGCCAGTAGTCCTTGGCTAGTTCTGCCAGGAGTTTGAACTTCATTCCACCTAGGTGGTTGATGTATCTGACTGCTGAGATGTTGTCCATCCTCAGCAGGATGCATGAGTTAACTCTGTCATTTGTGAAGACTTTGATCGCGAACAATCCTGCCTGCAGTTCCAGACAGTTTATATGGAGGCAGAGCTCTTCGCGCCCATTTGCCTCCCGTTTCTAGCTCTCCGCAACACACTCCCCAGCCTGCTCTGCTGGTGTCCAACTCTATCACTATGTCAGGTTGGTCTCCGAAAATGGCTTTCCCATTCCAGGCGTCCATATTCTGCAGCCACCATATTAGTTATATTCTGCAGCCACCATATTAGTTCTGTTCTTGATTCTCCATCTAGGGGAACTGTTTGTTGGTATCTTAAACCTTTCTGTATATGCCTTATCTTCAGCCTTTGCAGGGCACAATAATCAAGGGGCCCAAGGAATATTGCTTGGATTGATGCTGCTAGCATTCCCATTATCCTCGCTGTCGACCTCAGCGACACTGTACTTCTGCCTAGACAATTCTGTATTTCCATTTTGATATCTCTCACCTTCCTGGCTGGTAGCTCTAGTGTGGCTTTCTTGGTATCTATGGTAAAGCCTAGGACATCTATTCATCTTGTCGGGGGTTGTGTCTGACTTTTCTACGTCCACTAGGAAACCTAGCGATGAGAGGAGGCTCTTCACCCATCTCGTCTGATAAAGTAGCGTCTCTCTGTTGTCCGCCAGCAGTAGGATATCGTCTAGGTAGATAATCATGCAGATACCTTTCTCCCTGATCGCTGCTGCTACTGGTCTCATGAGTTTCGTGAAGGCCCAGGGTGCTGATTCAGGTCAAATGGCATTGTCGTAAATTGCCAATATTGTTTGTCCCAAATGAGTGCTAGGAAGGGGTGGTATTGCTCTTTTACTGGAATCGTGAGGTATGCATCCGTCAAATCTATTCTTGTGAGCCAATCTGCTTGTCTCAGCATGTCCTGCAGTTGGTGAATCCCATCCATCTTAAAGTGGTGGTAAACCACCCAGCTGTTCAATTCCCTTAGGATTATAATGGGCCTGGCCTTCTCTTTCCTGTGAACTAGGAACATGTTGCTGATAAAATTTTCTTCTGCCTGAGGTGCTGAAGTTCACTGTGTAAGCTTATCGCCTCTGCCCGGGCCATATGTATCGGAGGGGGGGTTGCGCTTGGATGTACTTGTATATTTCTAGCTGCAGCCCTTTCACTGCTTGTAGTACCCAGGCGTCGTTGGGTACCCAGTCGTCATTGGAAAGTGCACACCAGTTCGGCCAGAATTGTTGTGTTCTCCCCCCTACTGGTGGGTATACCACATGTCTCACCTGGGGAAGTGTTGTCCTCTTCCCTATCCTATGCCTCTGCGTCCTCTCGGGAATTGCCTTCTTGCAGGGAAGAAGGTATCCTGTTGTCTGTTGTCCCAGTAGTGGGCCCTGTTGTTTTGAGGTCTTCTTGTGTTCTGGGAATGACCGGGCACTCGAACTCGGTAGCGCCCAGTCCTGGTGAAAACCCTTCCTGTAAATATTTTCCAGATGGATGCCTGGGCCTTTTCTAGTGAAGTATATGTTCCCACGAATTTGCCCATCTCCTTGCCGAAGGTTTCACCAAATAGGAGTCATTGGGCTGCTTCGCCAGCTTCGTATGAAGCAAGGTCCCGTAATTTTGAGTCTATTTTCAAAAGCACACCTCTTCTTCTCTCCGAGGAGATAGCATAGTTGGTGTTGCCTAGTAGACAAATGGCTCTCTGGGCCCAGTTTGCCAGTACATCCGGGTATAGCTCTTCCCCTGTATCTTGAGACTGCTTGGCCGGGTCCATTATTTTTGCCAGTGGCCCTGCCAGGTCGAGGACCTTCTCCTGGCAACTTCTCTAGGATCTGTCTATACCCTTCCTGGGGTCTCTGACTGTTTTTGAAACAAAGGCTAACATCTTGGGGTCCAGTTCTGCCTCCACTACCTTCCTTTGTAGCTCAGGTTTAGGGCATTCTGCCCTCATGCGCTGCCTTGTCTCCTTCTCAAGTGCTTTATGCAGCCTCTGGGTCATATACTTAGTCTGTGGTGACAGCTGTCAGTCTGAGGACTTTGGGTTCGAACATGTCCAAAATGTTGTCTTTGTCTTCTATGTTCTCTTCCTTCCGTAGACTTTTCCTTGCGGGGGGCTGAGGGTCGTCCTCGCCTTTTCCATTTCCTTCTGACTGGGAGGAGCGTGGTGATTCTGGCAGCTCTCCTTTTGAGTCTTGCCCTTCATTGCCCATTCTATCTTCCCCTGGGCCTGGAGTCACAAGGCTTGGCACAGCCGATCTGTGCATAAATGTGTCCTTAAGTCTTTTCAAAGCATCTGCAGCCTCTGGGGCCTCTGAGTCTGCCCCTTCAGGTTGACCCGGGGTAGTCAGAATAGGCCTTCCTCTTCCTGTTCTCATTACAACCCTTAGAGCCCTCTGTCATGGCTTTTGGGGACATGCCTTTCTGTTTTCGGTGCTTGGTTCCTGGCTCAGGAAAATCTCTATTGTCGCCAGCCTGTCTTGCAGGGGTTTGACTACCTGCGCCACTGCCTCCACCAGCGAGTTCCCCAGCACTTCCCTAAATCTGTAGGCCAGGTCCTCCCCCTGTTCTTCTTCACTCCACCCAAATTCTGCCATGCTTTGGGGTGCTTGTGCCTTGCTTACCTTTTCAGGTGTATGTGGCACGTACACCCTGCGCTGTGGGGTAAGTGTGACTTGCTACTGTTGTTCTGTACTGCTGTGCAGTGATCTCGCAGTGCGAGCTGTCCCTGAGCAGGGGTCCTGGTGGTTCTCTATACGGCTTAGCCGTGTGTTTCCCAGCCTAGTTGGCTTCTGTGTGATATATGGGAAGTTAATATAACTATATATTTCATTATTTATTTTTTTCACCCTTCTTGTGGGTGCTTATCTGCTGCTCTGGCGGTTCCCTTGCTAATCTTCTCTTAGCAGGAGTGTCTGTGCTGCTTACGGTATGTGAGAGGATGTAATAACGGTGCCGGTCTCTTTGTTTGAAATGCACGATATACGCTTAGCTCTGCCCCCCCAGGGTGGAGGCTTGATTTGTTATTTCTCTCTGCTTACCGAGCATTGAGGGGCTTGCGAGTATGGCACTTGCTGATTGGTGGCTACTTGCGTGGAAGCTCCCTCTCCCTGAGGGTGGGGGCTCTGCTCCCTCTCGGTTCCGCCTTCTCATCAGAGGGTGTCTTTGCTTGGGAGCACGTAGGTAGCACAGCCCCCAGGCATGCCGATAGTGTGCCATGGGGCTACGCTGCCTTAAAGCTGTGTATTTCATCAATATCACATTCTAATGCATGTTCCTATGTCGTGCCTTTGTGCACCTTAAGCATATGTACACGCGTGGCTGTGCTTATTACAAATATAAAACATTAACTCTTTGCTCTTATTATGAATATAACACATTAACTCTTTGCGTATCACAGCTAGGATGAAAGAGTACTTATCTGCTTAAAGAGCAGGAAAAGAAGAGGAGGAAGGGAGGAACAGGAAATACTATGAGCATGTGACAGGCAGAAGGACTACAGAAAGGACTAGATTTAAAGGGACTTGTAGTTTAAAAATATATGTATATGTTTTGTTCAAACATAAAAATGATGATTTATTAAATTTGTTGAAACGGCTGGAGACAGGAAATAAAAGAAGTAGAAGCATAATGCTCGCCTCCGGTCTTGACATAGAATTGGTGTCTGTTGCTAACACAAAATGGGAAAATTCACATATCTAAACAAAAATTATGCTTGAATGAATGCCATTTGCAAAATGTCTAGTCGTGCCACATATCCAGGATACACCAGCTGACACAACATCCATTCATCAATTTTCTAAATTAAGTTACAGGAGATTTTCATATGAACTATGGTCTTTTGGATGACATTGAGCTTCAGCAAGGATTCTAAGGTACTTCCACAGTTTAGCACCTCCAGTGCACAAATAGCAGTGCTGCAGGCATATGGATAGTACTTCACATCACTCACACACTTTTGCAAACAACATGTACAGGGAAAGGAACACGGTAAGGATTAACTTTTGAGATGCTTATAATTCTGTCGTCTTTTCAGGGAACTTACATGAAAATGAAAGCCCTCCTTATATAACTATGGTGTTCACCGCAGGATACTGTTTGTTTAGTGCATCTGTGAACTGATGACTTTATATTGCATTTGTGGTACACAGTAGGACACATTAAGATGTGTTGCCATGAGTACTACAATCAATGAAGGAGCATTACTTGTTATGACTTTGTATTGCTTGGTTCATGTCAATCTTTTTCCCACTTCTCAGTTACAGATACTCGGCTGTACCTTTGGTTTCTTCTAAGCATTTCTTTTCAATCTGTAGATATCATGACCAATTATCTTTTCCTAATTTGTTAAAATGTAGTATTTTGGTGGCTAAATCATTCATCCAGACTAGCTTTCATACAGCCATCGCATTAACCAACATGGGCAAGATCTCTGTGACTTAAATGTCAGTGATGTCTAGATTGTTACATCTTGCTCAAGAACTAGGACATAGGTATCTTCAATTAAAATGCTGACAGCCTCTTGATTATTCTCTTCTGGAATGGCAGGGCATCCAGGATCGCTCTCCCAATGCTTAAATTGCCATTTAAACATGACATTTTGGCTGATATTTGTTAGGGAGAATTTCCATTTCTGTGCCAATTCCCTTTAACCTTAGAGGCCCCCACCTCTTTTGCTGGACTCGGGGTGTTTTAATGTTTACTCCTGAGTGAGTGGGGTTTTTTCCTAACTCCCTCATGTGTTTTTCTGACTAGGATCTTTGGATTCTTACTGTTTAATGGAGTCTGGTAAACTCCATCGGCATCTGATTTTTTCAATGGTGACACCTGGCACCTTTTGTGCAGTGCCTTAATGTTTAAATATGTTTGCTTGGTGTACTACTGTTCCCAAGAATATTATGATTACTTCTGTCTTACCTTTTCTTTTGTGGGTCCAGCACACACCACCCTATTTGGAGTGCTGAGGGGTTAGATAGAAAATCCTTATACCACTTCTCATGCAATGTTTTGTTACACTAACTTAAATGGCTTGTGGCAGTGGCTTCTTTTTACTACCCTTGTGCTATGTATCTACAGCATTCTCAGCTGCAGTACAGCACCCAAGGGAGACAATTTTTCCAAAATAGACTGTGTCTTCTTTTTTCGCCATTTCTTGTCAGTTTTTTCCTTCTGGGCTTTTACTCTGTTGTTTAAACTAGGTCTGAGTCCTTTATGCATTTTGCGGGCTTCAGCCTTGAAGCCCTCCCGTGCTCCAGTGTGTCTGGAAAGGCAGGAAGTGAGGGAGGGTCCTGAAACTTCCCTGTCCATTATCTCTAAGTGTGCCTGAGTGAAACGAGTTCTGATTAGCTGGCTGGCTGTCCGGGAGGACTGCCACCCTGCTGGGTGATTGACAGCCCTAGGGCTGTGAATGAATGGTAACTTACTTATAAGGCAAGGTTTTTGGGACTAGAGGCAGAGTCGACCACTGGAGGGAAACATCTGACAAAGAAGAAGCAGCACCCCCCCCCCCCTGTACTGCAAAGTGCCCGGTGAAGCCCTGCAGCTGTGCTGACCCCATGTTCGTCTCAACTGCGAATACCCAGATCGGACAACTTCCTCCCTTGGGCTAGTAAGATCAGGAAGGCTCGAGAAAAACCTAATTTTGACGCAAATCCTGACTTGCTGTGCCTTTCCAAAGCTGCAGAATCCCAGTGCCCGGGTAACCCCTGACCATTAGCAAGTGCATTGTCTTCGGAAGTGTGAATCCAGCCAAAACTTAATGGGCACGCAATCCACTCACCTACGTCCTGGACCGAGAGATCAAGTAACTTCTAACCAGAGCTGTTCCTTCTTCTTTGGCAATCGAAAAAAGGTGCCAAAACCACAAAAGGCTGCTGAATCCAGAGAATCATTTGATGCAGAGTCCATCTCTTGAGTACTGCTGCAGTAGCTCACCAGACATCCTCCCTTTTGTCACCACGACCAAGGACCAGGAACAAGGGTCTACTACACTGCAACAGGAAGGCATCCAGCTGAAACCAATTCTTCAATTCTCAGGTACTGTGAAACTTGGGCTACATCTACCTTTTGACATTTGTGGTGCTTCCTAGCTTGGGGAGTACTATTTTAAACCCTTTTGAGTTGACCTCAACTCACCTGCACTGGCCACCCACTTGTGGTTCTTTAAGTTGGCTCCTCTTGAGCTTCTGTGATTTTTCTACTGAACTACTGACTATTTTAAAAAAGAAGGGCCATCAGAACTTTGAACTGGCCTATTGACATTCTCCCTAAAGACTTTGGCAGTGCTTGTTGCCTCACAGGTCTTAATTGTTGAACACAATTTTTTTGCTGGAATAAAATACAGCCGACATACGTCGTGGAGAATCTAACAGTTTTACTACTTATTAAGTATGTTCTGATCTGACTTTAACTTTTCTCTCCTAAAACTCAATATTGTAATGGTGATCACAAACAAGTGCTAATACTGACTTCAAATGACGTCACTCAAAATCCTCGAACAAGTTTAGCATAAGAAATGTTTACTCACTATATTGCTCTTGTTGAAATGAATCCTAACTTTTGATTTGATGTTACTATTAGTTGCTGCTTTTTAAAGATTGTCTAATTATCCTGGTGTATATGTAAATTCAGTGGAAAAAAAACTTTGTTAAAGGGATGTTATTGTTCAGTGGCCCTAAGAAAAACCTTTCAAATTCAATTAAAAAAACTTTTTTAAAGGGACATTACAGATACTTTGCACTAATAAGAAACTATCCATCTTATGGTTACAAGGCAGGCGGAACAGCCGGCGGCCAGTCGAAGGCCAGTATAAGGCCCTGTTTTGCCCCTGTAGGGGCTACACGAGATCCAGAAGTGGCGCGGGCAGGAGCCCCACCAGCAGCCACCCACGCGCTCCAACTCCTGGAGGCCGCGCAGCGACCGCAACCACGACCGCAACGGGCCATCCCTCCCTGGCTTGGAGGTGAAACCACCAGCCCTGCCAGGGCCCCCCCATCTGCCCACACTGCCCCCACATCAAGGACAAGCACCGGTGACCCATCTGTGCACGCACAGCACCGCGCCGACATTTCTTCCTGAAACAAAATGTCGGGCGCGATGCGGCATGAAGTCGAGGCTCGGCTTCCCCCGGTCGCCTAGCAACGAGTGCATTTAAACAGGAACTTCCCCCGGCAGGCGGAACAGCCGGCGGCCAGTCGAAGGCCAGTATAAGGCCCTGTTTTGCCCCCAATCTACATTCCCGACCAGAACCACTCTGTTGTGTTGGAGCCCTCACACCCGGAAGCATCTCCGACTGCACCAAAGAGGAGTAGGAGACCTCTTCACTCACCACAGAAGCAGCAGGCGCTAGGATCGAGACTGGGTTCCATTCCAAATTCAAGGTAGGCCAGCTGCCTCTCTCTGCTACACTTTAGATTTCGGCAACACGTCTGTTTTCCCTACCTTAGATAATTGAACCTTAGCATTCTAACCTGCCAGCGTGTACCGATTAATTTGCGCTCTGGCGCACTATTACCATCTTCACTCATGGCACTTTTAGCTCAACAGCCTCAGGCACGACTCGGAACCCAACTGCTGCCCTACGACTTTTTTGGCCTAAGTGTCCTACCCGAACCCAGGCGCTGCCCAACCTAGCCTATGTTCTATTCTGGACTTAGACGCTGCCTCATTGTATCACGTGATGCACCTAGGGTCTACAACATACCACACCTTATCTATGCTGTGCCTTACGGTCGCCAATAGACCACAATTGATCTGCGCTGTGCCTCTGATTTGTGTTGTGCCTTATGGTCGCCAATAGACCACAATTGATTTGCGCTGTGACTCTGATTTGTGTTGTGCCTTATGGTCGCCAGTAGACCACAATTGATTTGCGCTGTGCCTCTGATTTGTGTTGTGCCTTATGGTCGCCAATAGACCACAATTGATTCGCGCTGTGCCTCTGATTTGTGTTGTGCCTTATGGTCGCCAATAGACCACAATTGATTTGCGCTGTGCCTCTGATTTGTGCTGTGCCTTTTGGTCGCCAATAGACCACAATTGATTTGTGCTGTGCCTCTGATTTGTGTTGTGCCTTATGGTCGCCAATAGACCATAATTGATTTGCGCTGTGCCTCTGATTTGTGCTAGGCCTTACGGTCGTCAATAGGCGAAACTAGCTACCTCATGTATCCCAATGTGTTTTTTGGCTGCACTATGACTCTCGCATTTAGGTGATACACTGCCATAGCTAGATCATCCTTACCTGCCTACTCTGCCTCTATCTGCACTTGCCTAGTTTGCAATTACCTATACCTGTACTAGCTATGATAACATGCTGCACTCTATGCTGCATTCAGCCCGCCTATGATAGCTACATTTAGCCTGCCTACTGAAAGATGTACTTATCAACTGTACTGCCGAATGTACTCTAGTCAACTGCCACGTCCCAAACTTAGACCCCATCTACTATACCTGAGCTATCTGCCTTATCTGCACAGGCCCCAACCCTGATCAGGCCGGATTACATAGCCTCACTCTAGTTCAATCTGCCACCCTCCACGGTGAAGTCACAAGATGCAAACCCTACAAGCCACACTAGCCCTTCTCACTCTAACAATACTCCTTGTCCACATACCTAGACTCACTCCCACCACTGAATACACCACCCCCCAACGCTCAGCTCACTCCCCGGCCATGACACAGACTCCACCTCAACCACTATTGAGTCGGAACTGCCAAACCGAAGAACCTCAACTACATAGAACCCTCGAATCTAAACCATGCAACACCATATCTAGAAATGCTAGACTCCGAGCCAGACTTGCAAAACTATATGAACCACGCACCAGAACACTAACCACATCTAACCGTAGCAAACCCTTACCTAATAAGGGCATAGAAAAACCACACAGCCCACACCCAAAGACACAGAATGCACGTATGCACACTTCTGCCACAACCCAGGAAAAGACATGCACTCCCCCATCCAACAGCCCAGCTCTAAAAGGCGCACTAGTTAATGCTAGGCCCTTGATTGCTCATGCCACTGAGATTGCTGATCTTATCCAGACCAAAAATTTTGACTTTCTGGCCATCACGGAATCCTGGCTACATGACGCCGCAGGACCAGCCATTATGCTAGCTACCCCCAACGGCTACACCATCCTAAGGGCAGACAGAGGTGAAGCCCGCGGAGGGGGCATAGCCCTTATCATTAAATCCAACCTATCCATCAGGCTAGTGCCCTCGAACGACACTAATTCATGTGAAAGCCTAACAGCTAAACTAGCCATTAACAACTCCCAAACCCTTACTATTCACCTTATTTATAGACCTCCAGGCCCTATTGGAACCTTTGAGGAGGACATTTTTACCATCCTATCGTACAACCTAAAACAATCATCACAAGTCATCCTGCTAGGGGATCTTAACCTAGGCTTCAACGACCAACATGACCCACAGGCAACTAGAGTAGCCAACCTACTCTCTGAACTAGGCTTCTCACAAAAAGTACTTCACCCTACCCACAACAAGGGTAGAATACTCGATTGGGTGGCAGACCACAACTGCAATGTCTCCATCCTATCGATCTCCCCACTAATATGGACAGACCACTGCATTATAACATTTGCTCTAGATAGAATCAGACCTACGACCTCCCCAGTCCAGCCAGCACCATCCATCCCAACCAGAAACAAGAAAAACATCACCCCGGACAACCTACTCCCGCTCATCCTCCCCACACTTAACTCACTACCAGACAATCTGGACCCTGAAACACTAGTGAACATGTACAACAAAGTCATGTCCTCTGCCTTGGACACAATTGCACCACTCAAAGTGAGACGCAGAAAACCTAAAGCCCATCTCAACTCCTGGTACACCCCCTACCTAAAAACTCTTCGCTCCAAAAAAAGACAAAGCGAGGTCGCATGGAAATTACAACCATCTGAAGAAAATAAAAGCACCCTGAGATATATATCCACCCTCTACAAACAGGAAATACTGGCGGCCAAACGGGAAACATACAACACTAGAATAGCCCAAGCTAACTCTAGCATGAAAGAACTCTTCATTATCCTAAAGGAAATAGAATCCCCCATCCCAGTGCCTGACAACTGTGTCAAAGATAAAACTTGGTGCATCAACATTCAACAAGCCCTAGCCAATAAAGTAACAACTCTCCAATCTAAAATTGCCACGAAAAAATCCTCGCTCAGTCTCGACACTAAGCCCAAAACAGCTATCACCCCTCCTAAAAATAACACCAACTACCCTCGCTTTAAATTCTCTAAAGTATCGACTATTGAGACAGAAAAAATCATACTGTCACTCAAACCTTCCAATTGCCAGGGGGATCAATGTCCACCTCAACTGAGGACGCAGCGAGAGATCTGGCTCCCTTTATCTCAAAACTTATTAACGCCTCTTTCTCTACAGGGACCATACCGAGCAACCTAAAAGAATCTTGGGTACTCCCATTGCTTAAAAAACAGACACTAGACCCTGCCATACCCACGAACTACCGCCCAATCACCACCGTACCATTCCTCTTGAAAATCATAGATAAAGTGGCGTACTCACAAATACAGAAACACCTTGAAAACAACAATTTACTAGGGGTACGACAGTCTGGCTTCCGTCCCCAACATGGAACCGAAACTGCCCTCTTAGACCTAAAAGCGCAAATTGATGAGCTAAGGGATCAAGGCAAACTAGCCTTACTCCTCCTCCTGGACTTATCAGCCGCATTTGACCTTGTTGACCACAAGGTCCTTTGCAGACACCTAGATATAGCCGCGCACTTCTCAGAAGAAGCCACAAATTGGATCCAATCCTTCCTCAATAACAGGACAATGAGAGTCTTCTCCACCACCCATCACATGTGGAGTGCCCCAGGGATCCTGTGTTTCGCCTACACTCTACAACATCTTCACTAAGCCCCTTTTCGATAATCTGGACCTTCTTGGCATCACCTACACTAATTATGCAGATGATACCCAGATTCTCCTACCACTTACCGGTGATTACGACAAGGATTTGGCCTTGGTGAACAGAGTGTATCTCATCATCCAGGCATGGATGGCCACACACGATCTATGCCTGAATGATGACAAAACTGAAATCATCATCCTGGGTACACCCTCCACCCTCAAAAAACTGGGCCTCAACTACTCCTCCTTTAATATCGACAACAACCAAATCACAACCGCCCACGCGGTTAAAACCCTGGGTTTCTACCTGGATTCCACCCTTTCTTTCAACAAGCAGGTCAATGCGATGGCTTCAGCAACCGCCTACACCTGCAAACTGATAAGAGCAGGCAAACCCTTCCTATCAAACGATAGCTGCATCACACTTGCGAGAGCGCTCGTGTTATCAAAACTGGACTACTGCAACTCGCTCTACATTGGGGCTAACAAGGAAGTCATCAAAAGAATCCAAATTCTGCAGAACAACGCGCTCAGAGCAGCACTTCGCATTCCTAGGAGAGCCCACATCACCGCACTCATACGAGCTAACAACTGGCTCTCTACGCAGGAGAAAATCCAACTAAAAGTTGCCTCTTTGGTCCACAAATGCCTTAACAACGCCGCACTGCAGTACCTATCTGCCAGATTCACCAAACTAAAACCAACAAGACTTACTAGATATGCTAACTCCAATAACCTTTCCATACCTAGAGTCAAACTGACTAAAGTCGGTGGCTGCAGCTTTCAGGTTAAGGCAGCTGAACTCTGGAACGCCCTACCATCCACCTTAAAGACTGACCAACCCTACCCCACCTTCAGACACAACCTTATAACGTGGATCAAAAACGCAGACACACCTTAGACCTTCTACTGCCTGGACCTACCCAAGCCTAGGAATTCCTGCTCAGCACTGTAAATACATGCTTTTACATTCTTCACATGCTGTATATTTCTGTATATTTCTGCGTATATTTCTGTATATTTTGCATATATTCCTGTATTTTTTGTTGTATATTATTCTTGCTGCTCTATTTGACCATGTGATCTTGTAACAAAGCTTTGAGCTGTCTTATAAAAACGCGCCCGGTTACCCTTGGGTCTGGTGCGCAATATAAGTAATAAAAACAAACAAACAAACAAACAATTAAAACCGAAAAACCACAGAAATTCGTCAGTTATGGTAAACTAAGGATTCAAAACAAAGAACCAAAGAAAGGAACCCACGCCGATGACAGTCCTAAATTCTGTCAATCATTTTGGTTAAATCTCCATATTATTATAAGGTGTGTGCTTTAAAAGAAAGTCACAGGAACAACAAAACCAAAGGAAAATCCTAGGAGTATTATTATACAAAAAAACATATTTTTTAAGAATTTCAGAATGCTTTTTACACAGGTTTAAAAGACATAGCAAAAAATGAAACAGAAACATAAAGCATAACATTCATCATGTGTACAAATATAATTTCGTCAGAGAAATGAAATAGGATATTATGCAGAAAAACAATTCATGAAAGAACAGAAGCCCAACAGGAAAGCAATTGTACCTGTGGGCTGAATATAACCAGGGTGTGTAAAAGAATTACCCTGGTTTAGACAGAGTGAAATTATTCACAATCAACTTATGTCATATGGTTATTTGCCATATAATTAACTGCCCAAGGAACCATAACTCACGCCACAACTGTACATTGCAAGGAATAACACCCAGAGATGACATGGCGCACCTGGGGTAGCATCCACACTGCCCAACATTGTTGTAGCATACAACAAACACACAGAAGATGTTAAAATAGCAGCATGTAACTGAATTACAGAGAAAAATAAACTAGATCTACAAACTCTACACTTAAGAAAGCAGCAGTGCAATTCCATAAGATATGCAACATAATAGAACGCACCAAAAGCAAAAATAACCTAAGCCTCCAGCCTCCAGCAGAATTACCTCACTGCAGCTTTATGTAGAAACTGCAAACAAACTGTCAACAGCACACCTGCAAAGCACTAACAGCACAACTGAACAACAAACTGGTAAGTACACTACATTGATTCCTACAGCAACACACTTTGTTCATATGCCACACTAAAACATTTTTTTTTTTTTACAGAAATGGCTAGCACCCTGGAGTGGGTTGAAGAAAATGTTCCTTGGGATGAAATGAGAGAAGACAGTGATACTTTTGGTACACAGGGCAGTTTCCACAGTAAGCCAATTAATACACATTGTTTCAACAGTATATACAGAAAATAACAGCAATGCCCCAGAAACAATACATCATGTACAACTGCAAAACCAAATAGAACAACAAAGTGACACTGTGCAAAGTCATCTAGTGCACTTGCAAGAAAAAAATGATCAATTATTGAACACTTTTGCTGTTTTGAAAGACTTTGTACAAAGACATATCATGGAGAAAATTAAATATCACTGCCCCACATGCACCTGTACCCCTTCTCCCTGTCCCAGCCAACCATCCCCACAAATTCAATGAAATGAAATGTCAATACCTTCCTCCCCTACCACCCAACCTCAAGAAAACCCCAATTCCCCTGTATATGTGTGCATTTCTGTCCCCCCTCTCTTTTGTAATTTGTATATCTATTTCTGTAAATAAAGTTATACGTATACTGTTGCTGTATGTGTCTGCTTTTTTTATTTTTAAAGCCCGGTTCGAAATCTGCGGACATGGCAACTAGCTGGAATGTCAACAACTAAAATGGAGGTGTCCATAGACCACCAAGCCTGTCCGCATGTCTGCAAAGTTGTGACGCACCTTTAATTAGTTTGGGGACCCTAGCAATGTCCGGTGGACACCTGAATGCATGTGCATTCCACCTTCATAGTCCTATGAACATTGCAACTGTCCAGAATGTCCGGAATTAACCAAAATTGAGGTGTCCTACGGACACTTAATCTGTCTGCACTGTTCGCAATCAAAATAGAGCTGTCCGCAGAACACCAAGCCTGTCTGCATGTCCGTAAAGTTGTGACGCACCTTTAGTTAGTTTGGTGACCTTAGCCCTGTCGGGAGGACACCTGAACGCATGTGCATCCCACTTTCGGGGTCCTACAAACATCGCGCCTGTCCGTAACTGTCCGCTGAACATGTGTCGCACTTTCAATTAGTCTGGGAGCCGAACCCTGTCTGTAGAACAGCTATGTGCATGCCTATAACCCATCCCGCCAAATAGGTGTCCTATGGACATTTATCCTGACCGGGCTGTCCGCAATAAAAAATGGAGGTGTCCGCAGAACACTGAGCCTGTCCGCGTGTCCGCAAAGTTGTGACGCACCTTTGATTAGATTGAGGACCGTAGCCCTGTCCGGACTATACGTGGACAAATGCTCATCCCACTTTCGAGGTCCTGCGAACATCGTGCCTGTCCGGAACTATCCGCTGAACATGTGTCACTCTTTTAATTGGTCTGGGGAGCCCAACACTGTCCGTAGAACACGTATGCACATGCGTACAACTGATCCTGTGCAATAGGTGTCCTACGGACATCACCATGTGACCAAACCCACACTCAGTGTAGGCCCTTGTCTCCGGGCAGTCTCCGGACACCAAAAAACTTTTTTTTTAGTAAATCAAGGTGTTTTACTGTGAAACATTTTCCTTGCACAGGTTTCAGACCATGCCCCTGGCGATCTAAACACTTTCTGTAGCTTTTTGAGCTCTCTCTGGTGTTTGAAGTGTCTGCGGAGCGCATAACTGTCTGCGAAGTGTTCCCCAGAACCCCTATAAAAGACCACACCCCAGAGCTGCTCCTCATTCTGATTTTGGATTTCGGGAAAGCCACTTCTCCATATTCCTTTATTGCTGCACTACTTCTCCATATTGCTTAATTCCTGGATTGCTGAACTGCTGAGTTGCTGGATTAGACAATGGCATCCATGGCTAACTCTCCAGCTACCTCTGCCTCAGCACCACCGCCACCCCCTCCACCACCACCTATGCAAGGACTTGGAGAATGGAACAGGCATGGAGATATAGAGAGGGATGAAGAAGAAGATGAGAATGAGGTAGTGGAAGTCCTTACAACTGCCAGCCAGCTTGAGTCTTTGGTGTGAAGGCTCTTTACCACCATTGGAGGGGTACCCAAGGCACATGCAGACAAGGTGCGCTGCACTGAGTGCAAAACAGTGCTCAGTCATGGCAAATGGGTCTTTACAGCTACAGGACCAACTCCATGCGGAGACACCTGAGGTTGAAACAGTTTGGAGGGTCGTCCCCTTTGAACAAAGTAGTAGGTTAAGTTCCTCTACAACATCCTCCGTATCCGCTCCTGCCACCACAAGAGACACTCCTGTGGGGCAGCACATCCCTGAACCAGCCTCGCTGGCCATACGCGACGCAGAAGAACCTTACCTTTCGAGGGTCACTGTATTGTGCATGTACTGCGATGCGGTACTCTGCAAGGGGGAACAATTTTGGAGTGCTTTCAATGTTTCGGTCCGGAAGCAAGAGAAAGAGTGCCCCCTACCCAAGTGAGGTCCACCCAACATCTTCCTCTCTTCACTTGCCCTTTCTTATCCCTCTGATAGGTGCCTCTACCCTCCCTTCCCTTCCTTTCCTTGTGTCATGTCTAAAAAAAAAACAAAGAAATACTAAAAAAAAACACCCCCAAAAAGCCTCTTTTCAGAGCCACCTTTCACAGTTTTAAAATAGAAGTGCCAATGAAATATTGCAGGGCCCTGGTCATTCTGAGAAGTCCACGGACTGCGCGGTAGCCTGTGGACTTTAAACAAAATGCAGGGGGTGGCACTTTCAAAAATATTGCACTCTTTTCCAGGGAAAGTGGTGGCTCTGAAAAGAGGCTTTTTGTGGTGTTTGTTTTTTGGAAGGGTGGAACAGGCCAACACCTACTAGAAAAATGCTTCTCATACTTGCAAAAAGGGATGCAATGCATTTTGAATATTTCACAGAAAAAGCTGATTACCAGCATCAGTAAGATGGACTCTATCTCTGTGAAAAATGTTTGTGCTGCGAAACGTAATATTTTCATTGTGGAAGGACGACATACCAACATCTCTCAAAAAATTATTCGGGAGTTTTGAATCATGTTCATGACCTTCCCAAGTGATTCCTTCATCACAAACTGCAGTGAGATTCCGGTAAACTGTTCCCTCCACAACAAATAATAATAATGTCTGGATGATAGAGTGTTTACCAAAGTGGCACAAAGAGGAACCAAATTTGGCCACTTCATTCCATGCACTCCATAACAGTGGACATCCACATGATGAAATCCAAGATGTGCAGCCACTCCGCAGTGTTCTGCATGCACTTACAACCAATGTATCCAGGAGTCCCCCAAATTCCATACATTCTGCCTCCTGAAAGACACAGCCACAGCCATAGCCAACTGCACTCCTCTCAGCAGATAGACCTTCTGCCACCGTCTTTCCTTACACACCACACCCAGGAGCACATATTGACCAATACCCTGACCTCCACAGTCCCATTTCCTTGCCTATCAACCTCAAAAGCCCCGGATGTGGCACGTGAAATCCATGGACTACTGCAGTGTCCGCGGACATATTGTGCAATTTGTGAGGGTGGGGACAGAAATTGAAACCAGGGCACTCCATTTCCTCTTTGATAGTGACTATTAAAAGAGCCTTTTTTTGGGGGTGGGGGGCTTTTCAGATTTGTTCTACTACACATACTAAATGCACTCTACATGACATTACGAAAACCTTCTAATTGCATTTTGAAGATTACTAAAAACAATGTTATTGCCACAATCCATCAAAGTAATGTCATCACAAAAAAAACTTCATTAGTCTCCAAAATGTTCTCATTTGGGAATGATAACATCCCAACAGCACAGATAAAAGAAGATATCCCCTGGTTAACAAGACGCCTTCCTATGTCTTGTTGAGGATTGAACACACTACGACACATCCATGCACCCCTAGGTGGCATTTGGGAAAAGATGACCTTTGCACATGGAATGAGGTGAATTAGTGCCTTCAGGGACTGCTTCAGGTCACCCTGCAATATTATTGCACCCACATACCCCAAAAACATTCCTCCACAATTAATCACCATGAAATCTGGACTGTTGAAAACAGCCATATTTCTACAAAGTGTAAATACATCTCACAAATTTCTCCCTGGCACATCACACCACAACGCCTCCACTCCCTCCAATTCAAGGTTGGCAGAAATGCCACATAAAACAATCTCCCACCATCCACACACTCACTCTCTCCATCTTTGCAACCACAGCCATCTTCACTACACACAGCAATGAAAAAAAGGATTACGCTCTCTCCCTATGAATCACACCCTTAACACCTAATTGGCTAAACCGCCAGTCCGATTTCCATGGCAGGCATGCTACGAAGCCCTGGATGTGGCACACCCTGTCTGTGGACTACTGTAGTGTCTGCGGACACCGTAACACAGGGGCAGCCCTTTTTAGCCTTTCCACATCACTCTCTGCACCACTCCCTCATTGGCTGTACATAAGCAGTCACATAACCATCCAACAATCACATCCAAGACATTTACATCTACCTCTATGATCACACTTCAGCATTTTAGATCTACTGTTGAACACTCTGTCTACATGTCTACTGTGATTGCAAAGCACATCCAGAACAAAGCACTGTACAACTCCCCAACATATCTGCTTCCAGATTTATCCACATCTGCATCCAACAACACAAAATAAAGTTATGTTTATAGTTTGTACACTACATTTGCAACTCTTTTATAAATGCCTGTGAACAGGATACATGCCACTTACCCTGTATAACCTACTCCATAAGCATACTGTAATTTGTCCCATCTCCTACCATCAAGTGGCACTTACAATGCTGTGTACTTTCAAAGTTTTATTTTACCCATATCACCCATTTGTTATTCTCTTCATTCCTATTGCCATTTTTACAACCACTTCCCCCATTAACACACCTGCTGTAAACTGCCTACAATACAACCAAAAAAAGAAAACTGTAACATAATACTTTCCAATCTGTAGATCTTTCTCAGCCTTTTTTTCACCCTACTACAACTTGCACTAATCCATTTTCAAAGTAAATAGTGCATTCATATACAAAGCTGTGCAATTTCACACACACACACACTTACTCTCCCTACCAAGAAATCCTTCACTAACTTTAAATAATGTGTTCTCCAAGTGCAATTGCTATGCCATTAACACAAATATGCACTAACTTCCTTATTTTGCAATTACAGTGAAGAGCACTCTACTGAAAGCCAGCGGCGTCTAAAGTGGAAAATACAACCCAGAAGAAACCTACTGTTCACATCCACCAAAGTAAGGAGGATAGCTCATCTGCAGCGTGCTCACCTTGCAAGCAAGATGACACGGACCAACATGGGTTTGATCCCTGGGTCTGCACTTAGAAACCTCTGGGTATTAATATCATCATATCATTGTCATACTGTTCTACCTATTACAAACACAGTGCAGTGCTCCTGTATTCTAGGCTACAGAATTGTATCAACCCAACACCATTTGCTTCACTCTTACTCATTGCACCTCAGCAGGTGCACACTTTGTATTGTCATTTTAACATACAAATACCACTACAGCTTTCCCAACCTAAAGTAACAGCCAATTTGCTCCTCTACATCTAACTCCCTCAGGGTCAGGCATTTCTCAAAGAAACGAGCTGGGGGCAAATCTCTGTCTTTTGCTGGGGCCTCCCTTTAGAACAGCCTTCCTGCCACCTTGAAACTTATGGTGAACCAACTCTGGTTCAGGAAGCACCTCAAGACCTTCCTCTTTGTTTCTGCTAATCTGTCTTCTCTTCTCAGACACTGTGCACCTAGCCACCCTCTGCACTTCGGGCCCAGGTACCTGATTACCTTCTCACGCTCCTACACTGCGTCTAGGGCACCCTTTGCACTGACATCTTTATCTGTACCCATACAGCCCCCTCACCCACTTTTCATCTGCACTTATCACATTTTTCTGTATCCACTTAACCAAGCACTTGCCACTTACTAGCTGCACTATCACTTTTTATCACCTTTACTTATTTATTTCACTTATTATATATTCTGTCACTTCTCTGTTCCACACTTTACACTCCTCCCACCTACCATGCTCTTTCCCCTTTTTCCCTTTCCTATGCACTTGCACAATTTTAATGCCACTAGGCCTTGTAAGATCGTTGTTTTGTTCTCCCCTGTTCCACTCCCTCTGTCCACTCACGCTCTGAAACACTTATGTCTGAGCGCAATATAAATCAAATATCATTTCATTTCATTTAATTCCACAATCTCACACCTCTATACATATGCCTATCGTCATATTTAAACACTAATGCACAGTACAAAACAAATACATTGCACAACCTCCCGACTCACAGTTTCCTTTTTTCTCCAACAGGCACTGAAGCATGCCTACCAAAAAGCAACTCTGTAGAAAGCAACACAGAAATAGAGCAGATCAAACTAAAAACGTACAAAATAGCCATCCGCCTCTAGCAGGATTTGTACAGAAATTTCAAACAAAACAACTCATACAGTCACTAGGCAATGCTGAAGCAGCTTGCAGGAAAGAAACTCTGACTCCTCTTTCAAAATGTAAAACTAAAAATAAATGTATTAAGAAGATTGCAACTACCACTAGTGCTAACGCTGAGCCTATAAATCTTGATGTAGCCACATGTTAGCATACCAAAAAAAAACATTTTACAAAAAAATTTCCACCACACAGTCCTTCAGAACCTTATAAAAACAGGGGACAAATCACGCTCAACCCTTAAAACCTACCGCAGAAAACGAATCCTGGAAGCCCTCATCGACAGTGCAATCCTTCTCAAAAGGAAATTATTTATATTAGTTTTAAACAGAATGAAACCACTAACAAAACTAATTACTAAACTACAACAAGGACTTTGCAACAGACGGAATATTGACAAAGATAGCTTTGCAAACATCTGTGCAGGTGAGTGGAGTCACACCTCCAGCACAGAGCCACATTTCAATGAAGACGCATACAAACAAAAGCAACAAATCCAATTGTCATACATAGCAGTGGACGAGGGTAGGAAAAGGTTAACAATACCATTATGGAACAAGAAACACTGCTCACAAAAATATCCCCAGCAAACTTACAATCAACTCTCCATTCCACAGAACCAATACGACCAGTCTACAAATGGCTGTTCACATCAATGTGTAACATGCGCAAAAAATCACATGTTTGTGCCAGTTCCTCAATCAGTATGTGAAATGCAAAGACAAATTAAAAATTTAAATATTACAAACTATAGACTCCTGTCTAGTGCGCAAATACACAGGACTACAGGGACATTAATTAGCCTGCGTTTCTGGACCTTCTTGCAAAAGCAGCTTCCACCATATCAAAATGTTAGCAACACACCATTCAACTGTACACAATCTTGTTCATAAACCGTACTATGCAAAAAGTCCTGCTTTAGCACTGGACCATTTAAATAACATTATTCTACATGGTACAGCCAAAGAACTACTTGAAGAAATAGAGTACATCCAAAGCAAATATTTTGGAAGTGAAACCCACTTACAAAATCCAGTACGTTTAGAACAGAGTAGCAACAACCTTGCAGATGTCAACCCACTATTACACACATACACAAAAGAAATACTAAAGTTTAAAAGCACATCTGATGAACTACCAAGCCATGTGTGTGTGTGTTGCCACAGAACTTTTTATAAAAAGAGCACCAAAACTGTGGATATAATGTACAAAATAGAAGACAATGAGGAATCCCAGTGGTCCCAATTAGCTCTCTATCCTATAGCAGAAAACAAATACAAAATTATTAATCCCTCAATACTTTGCAGATACTGCACTGCAAAACTTGACAACAACCCCATAACTTCATGGGCTATAACTAATAACTGGAAATATTCTCACTGCCAAAACCATTCTAGCAACTTATCTTGTATGAGAGCAATATAATCCAAACAGTGCACCCATTTCAAGCAATACTATACCTTCAACCAAAAACAGCAACACTGCCTCCCTCTGAATTACTGATAGGCATGTGTGGCAAGGTAGTTTATTTGCCATAAGATCTCAAAGAAAATGGAGACACTCTGGGGTTACAAGGGCCAATAGATCAATCTTTGATTATCCTAGTGAATGGCATACCTACAAAATACAACAAAATTTGGCAGCAATTAGTGGACTTACATAAAGTTAGTGAAGCCCTGCAATACCTAAAAGTCAACAATTAATACTTCAAAGAAATAAACATTGAAGAAAACCTGAAGGAAACCACCGAAATAATTCAAGACTCCTCAGGAACTGGCTAATTTGAACTTCTAGATCATACTACAGAATTGAATATTTTAGACCACTATACAATTCACCCACTGCACTCCAAAGACATCATAGACGATGCATTGAAAACATGTAAAATGCGGCAAGCCAAAGGATCTCCAATCAGCATATGGAAAAAAATTGTAGAAGCACAAGCCTTTCCTCTACTTTTTCCTACTGGAAAAGGTGGAAGATACGAGATGAAAGATCCACACAAATAACAGCATCAGAATACTGCTCTTTACGAATGTATTCTGAAGACCCCAGATTCAGACAAAATGTTGAATACATATTCCAACTCCTCTTTGAAAGTGAACAAGCAACTGTATGTTATGGAGTTGCACACACTTGAAAACAGGTTCCAATTTTCAAATTATGTCTGCTACACAGCTACCGCAAAAGATGCAAGAAAAAGATGAAGTTTTACAGTCAAGTATTTCAAATCTTTTAGCAAACATGCATGATACGAAAGAATACTAGTTTCCGATGTCACGCAGATGTACGCAACCTTGGCCCAACCACATAGTTTGTGACTTTAAGTTGTGCAGAGTATGCATTGGAAGACTTGTACGATTTCCTACACATAGCAAATGAAAATAAAGTATAGACATAAAAACACCAAGATAACTCTGCTCTCTTGATCCTGTAAAATGTAACAAGGTACTTCCATCATCACTTTATTGCCCTGCTGCACTTCATTTGTAATAAAACTATTCCTCCACTCAGAGAAGTGGAACACTTCTTTTGGAGAAAGGAATATTAAGCCAGAGGAGCACCACACATCCACCTGCTTTCGTGGATTAAAGACGCTCGTAAATTTGGTCAGGACAGTGATGTCACTGTTTTGCAGTTCATTCACAAAAATGTCACTTGGAAAATCCCTTCAGAAACTACACATAGTGACCTACATGCACACAGTGTGAAAGGCAAATCATCTAAGAACACATAATGCATAAAAAGAACAGAAGGATAAAAGTACATCAATGATTACAAAGCAATCATTGCCCTCCTTATATTGCAGTTTTATGGTTGTAACAGGCATAGAATATCATACACCCAACATTCTGAACACAGTCCAACAAACCAACTGCCACACACCCTGTCCACTATTCTACAAATACTATTACACTACTAGCAGCCAGTGGACAAATACTTCAGTCCATGCCCCCTATGCAATCCACATGCAACTGTCAAAATGTTTGCATGCATGGCTGTGTTATGCTGCGGTGGTAGGGGCCAGGGCCTAGAGTCTTGGGTGCATCAGTTAATAATCTACAATCATTGATCTCTCCTAAATCCATACCCTGTCTTCTTTATTATGAAGAAAAATATGGAAATCACACTGATTTACCAATCTTCTATTATACCGCCTTTATCAGGATGATACAGTTCTTCGTATTTCATCTACTGTTGTGAAATGTTGCTCATATTGTTGTTCGTGTAATTTGTATTTTGAGCCTTCTTTTCACCTGCATCAAAAGAAAGACACAGAGATTCTGAGGTCCTTCCTTCGACCTACAATTTGGAAAAACGTTTTGTTCCTATTGGCAATAACACGTTGGCAATAGCTAAGTGAAAAACCATTACCCACTTACTCCAGTTTTACATTAGCTGTATGCAGCTCAATCGATCAACCAAGATTGACATCCATTGGGTCCCGGCATTGGGTGCCGGCACAGGAAAAGAGGAAAGGAGAGGGTAAGCAAAGAGAATTGGAAAGAGAGATTTTTATGTCATAGCCCTGCATGATGTTCTGTAATTGAAAAAGCCACACACTCCACATATACTACAAACTTTGGATGGGACCAGCTGACATGGAAGTGTACACATTAAATTCAAACTATGGAGGAAATCAATCTTATGTTTTTTGTTAAATGTCCTTTCAGTATAGTTCAATAAGGAGTATCACGTGCACCTATCTACCCGTACAGGGTCCTGCCAAAATTTGCCACCAGGTTTCAGCTTACCACCTGCAAGGTATCGGACAATGCCCGATCTTGCAGTTTGTGTGTGGTCCCACTCAGAATCTTTCTCTTTGTCTTTTTATTAGTTTGTACCGCTGCTACAGACAACAATACAGCGACACATATATAAGCAATATTTTTGTGACATGTTGGATGGATCCATTTGAAGACAGAAGGCTAATTTAGGTCTATTTGATAAAGGTTTGCATCACTATGAAATAAATACATTGAATGAGCATGTATGTAAAAATGCAGGACCATCAGCGGTGAGGGATCTGTTCCAAATGACTGTATATTCAAACACCTTAACTCAATAATAATTCATGGGCTATGGCCAATGAATCAATTCTTCATGTGTGCTAATATGCATTCATGGAAGATGGTAATTAAGTGTACAAAATATTTTGTAAATCTTTGCTGAAATGACATCCCATGGGTATTTACTTGTGCATTTTAACACACCTCTGGACTGCAAAGGGAGTATTAACTAGTGCAATCAAGTATATATGCATTCCCCTTAAGCTCAATGTTTGCTGCATTCTGCGGCTCAATTCAGCAGTGACAAATCTTTTTCATGATCCCTTTTAACTCCTCAAGGATTTTGATGCATTATTTGGAGGACAACCATGCGTCCATGTTGCAACCATACTCCAGTCAGACGAGTGGTGCACTCATAAGTGTTGTTGGTTCTTTCATTATGTTTTTACAACATATCAAAGAGGAAATTGCCATTTAGTCTGCTCACCAAAGAACCATTTGCTGCCACATTAGATGCATCCATTGGAGAAAATATTTGGAAATAACTGAGGAAGTGCTCTATCATTAAGAGAATTTCAACTACAAAAAAAGAATATGAATCATGTAAGTCATCATCTTCTAACCAGCAAGTGTGTCCGAATGGTATTTCATATAAACTAAATGCAGACGGAGTGCCCTGCCCCAGATGTCCCATTGTTCTGACTTCTGTAAGATATATTATCTGGAGGAGACACACCTAATCTTGTGACATTTTAGTTATTGTGATATGATATGACATGGCATTATAACGCGCCTATACACAAGTGTTTCAAGGTGCGACAAGGCAAGGGAGAGGGAACAGAGGGAAGACAGACAGCGATCCTACTAGGCCAAGTGTCATTCAGATTGCGCACGTGCATGGGAAGGGGGAAGGGGAAAGTGGGGGGGAACGGTGGGGACAGTGCAGTACATGGAATAATAGAATAAATAACAATCAGTAAAAGTAAGGGCAGCAGGTGGCAAGTGCAAGGGTAAGTGCATGCATCAGGTGTCAAGTGCTGGTAATGGGACTGTAGGGATACCGAAAACAGTCGCCAAGTGCGGGGGTTGCCAGGACGGCAGTGCAGGTGTGTGACTGGGGAAGGAGGGGACCTGGGCCCGAGATCAGAGGGTGGCCAGGTAACCAGTGCAGTTTTAGTTTCAGCCAGGAAATCAGCAGGGGAGAGGAGGAGAAAAAGCAGAGGCAAAGGCAAAGGTTTTGAGGAGCTTCCGGAACCGGAGATGATTCTCTCAAAGTTTCAGGGAGGCAGGGAGGCTGTTCTAAAGGGAGGCCCCAGCTGAAGAAAGAGATCTACCACCAACTCGATGCTTGGAGAAGCGACTGACCCTGAGGGAGTTGGAGGCGGATGAGTGAAGAGCTCAAGAAGTGGTAAAGTGTGGTATATTTTATTGGGGTAATGCATTGGTGGCTTCCTTATTTATAGTGGTAATGCTCACCTGAGAATATACCCTAACACCTGTCCTTTTCCTAAGGTCTTTTCACAATAATAGCTACTGGACTTATTACACTTATATGTGACAGTATCACTTTTTTGCACAGCAACCGATCTATGATGCTGAGTTATGAATAAACAGGCAAAATTAAAACATGTTATATTATACACAGGTGATTGGACACACACACACACCATACATTTCTAAACTCACTTACTAGGAGAACCGACAGCTCACTTCTGATTTTACCACCTGTGGTAAAATGAATTAGCACCTATAATAAAACAAGAGTAGTCCCAGTGAACTCTCTGTTTCTGTGCTAATGATTGTAGACGTGCAATACAATCCAACTCATTATATACAATTTATTTTGTTTCTGATTGTTTTATACGCAATGATATTTAGAGTTATTCAGATAAAACTGATTGTTTTATACGCAATGATATTTAGAGTTATTCAGATAAAACATTTCATGCAGCATTCATCTTAAGGCTCCCTCGGTCTTATCTTACCAATGTCCTTATACACAAACAAACTTGGCAGAAGATGCGGCTTGGGAGAGAGAAAAGTAAATACAACAGCAAATCAATCCTTTTTTTAATTATTTTTCAAAACTGTGTTTGTTTTAAACATTAATGAACATTATACATGAAAGCAATCTGCTGACCCTGACTAGCTACTAAAGATACATCCATGCAGCAAAATCTTTTTCCCCTATTTCTGTGCTCGCCAGCGATAAGAAATATCATAACCTCAGCGATAAGAAATGTCATAACCTCAGAAAGGCTGGCCCAACACCACTCCACAAAGTGAGTACAAGAGCACACTCCGACTTGATCCCCCTTTGCCTATCGAGTTGTCCTGCTCTGAAAACCGTGCCTCTATCATCATCACCATATGACCCACGTGTCACAGCATTTCTCTGACTTCCATCCCTACTCTATGACCTTGGAGTAGCTCTGCATCGCTAAGCCCACTCCCACACAGTACTAGCATATCCATACAAGCCTTACAACCATACTCCTGACCGTCCTCAGGGTGATTAACACTACCACATACTTTTCCAAACCGGCAAACCCCGACTCACCCTATATGTGCCCTGCATTACCATGTGTTCTGTTTTTGTAATACCCTTTCACTGCACCCTGCATTACCATGTGTTCTGTTTTTGTAATACCCTCTCATTGCGCCCTGCATTACCATGTGTTCTGTTTTTGTAATACCCTCTCATTGCGCCCTGCATTACCATGCATTCTGTTTTTGTAATACCCTCTCATTGCGCCCTGCATTACCATGTATTCTGTTTTTGTAATACCCTCTCATTGCGCTTGTTTCTACACATTGACTTAACCCGTCAAGTACATATCTAACTTGCAACATTGTCTGCATAGCCTTGTGCTGCCCTCATTGATTTCCAAACGCTGTATTTAACTGAACCCATCAAGCCTGTATCTGCCTTGCATCACTTTCTAGCGTTACCTGCTCTGCCCTTAACTGCTTCCGAATTTGTACTGCGATGTAACCTGCCAAATCAGCAAATGCCTTTATCCGAGTTGTGCTGTTTTGCCTCGTTCCTCCAAACTTGTATCTAGATCCTACATAGCTCACATGCACACCAGGCACTACCTCAGCCCTACTGCTAAACTTATGTTCTCTATATTCTACCCTAGTGTGCCCTATTGACATTACTGCACAGCCAATTGATGTTCTAAACTTCTCAACTGTCTGACCACACGCTGATTGCATGTAAATTCGTATTTTGTATGCTATCAATCTAAATTTCCTAGACTAAACACCATCTTGCCTTTATCACACAAGCACCTTTGGATATCTTCATCCAGCTTGCTACTCATTATGCATCAGCACCTCTTCTTGTTTAACACCACCTGGCTACTTCCTCTGCTCATCATCATTGCTTGCACCAGCTTATACGGCCCCACCACCCAACATAAGCTCTGCGTGATATCTAAACTCACCATGTCACACTCACCAGCACTCCGACTCCCTTCCTGGCCGAAGATCACAGGACACCCGCCCCTGTCCATGCCACTCTGACTCTACACAATCCTTATTTGAACTCACCTACACTGTGGCTGGAACACTTCATCACTAAACCAACACCCAATCGTCCTTGCTCTGTGACCTTAAGGAACGCAAGACTAGGTTCAAGATTCCTCCGCCATATCCACATACCCCAGAGGCTCTCCCAGCCACCGCAGAGCCCATCATCTACACAATCTCCTCGCAGTAACGCTATACACTCACCACCTAATGACTCCCCTAAAGCAACTCTGATCAAAGGTGCCTTGATTAATGCCAGGTCACTCCCTGTGCATGCCTTAGATATAGCTGATCTAATTATAACACAAGACCTTAACTTCTTGGCCATAACTGAGACCTGGCTACATGCTGCTTCAGGACCACTACTAGCTCTCGCCATTCCCGCTGGTTACACTTTTATCAGATGCAACCACAATACCAACCAATCTAAAGGCGGTGGTGTTGCCTTCATCCACAAAATATTCATTGGCATCACAAGCATTAACAACCAACAAATCCCATCTGCAGAACTACTTACGGTCAAACTCCCCATCTCCCCTAATCAAATGGCCACACTCCACCTCATATACCGACCACCTGGACCCATCTCCACCTTTTCAGATGACATCATGACCATCATAGCTGATAAAGCCAAAACCAAATCACAAATCATCTTACTTGGCGACTTCAATCTTGGATTCCAAGACCCTAACTACCCTGCAGCGCTAGATCTGGCTAACACATTAACTGACCGGGGCTTCACCCACCACATTATGGAACCTACTCACTCCAAAGGGAGAACCCTTGATTGGCTAGCTGAATCTAACTGCTGCACCAACCTCCAGGACAACATACCTTGTGCACGGTCAGACCATTACCCAATCATCTTTAATATTAAAGCCACTGACCAATGCCCCAAACAAGAACACACCCCAGCCACCCAGACCAGAAACAAAAGAGACATTATAAAGGCAAAACTGCTCCCCCTTATTCTCCCGCTATTAAATTACATTGTGTCCTCATGCACGGATCCTACAGCACTATTTGACACCCTCAGCCAGTCCATGCTTAAAGCACTGAATGTCATTGCCCCAATCAAACCTAGGAAACCCAAACCCCGAGCTCACCTCAACTCGTAGTTCACCCCACACTTAAGAGAAATCCACAAAGTAAAATGCTCTGCCGAATCCCGATGGAAAAGTCACCACTCCGACGCCAACCAAGACTACTTAACCATTGCCTCCCTTAACTACAAAGAAGCTATCTTCCAGGCAAAAAAAGACACTTACAACGGCAGCATCATGGAAGCCAAATCCAACACCAAAGAGCTCTTCAAGATTCTCAAAGAACTTGAATCTCCCACAACCCCCCCGGACACATGTAGTAAAAACAGCTTGTGGTGCACAAACATAGAAGCTGCCCTCCTGGGTAAAATGACCACTCTCCAGGCCAAAATTGATGCAAAACAATATTGTTTCCGGACTGACAACCAGCCTCCTCCTCCCACTCTCATCACCTCCCCCGGCTCTACTCACAAGCCTTTCAGCTTCACAGTCCTCAGTACCATTGAGGTTGAAAACATCATCAACAAGCTTAAACCGACCAACTGCCAATGCAGCCTTTGTCCCGCCCTAACCATTAAGGAAGCTGCACACGAACTATCCCCTTTTATCACCACCTTCATCAACACATCCTTCAAAACAGGCATTGTCCCTAACAATCTAAAAGATGCATTGGTCATCCCCTTACTCAAAAAGCCAACTTATGACCCGAGTACACCTACCAAATACAGGCCCATTACCACGGTTCCTTTCCTGATTAAAACCCTTGATCGCGCGGCTTACCTCCAGATTCCGGAATACCTCGAATCCAGCAAACTCCTTGGTTTTAGGCAATCAGGCTTTAGGCCTAGGCATGGGACAGAAACTTCCCTTATCAATTTGAAAACACAAATCGAGGACCTTAAAGACAAAGGGAAACTGGCTCTGTTGCTCCTATTAGACCTATCCGCAGCCTTCGATCTTGTTAACCACTGCATCCTTTGTCAACACCTCTCGTCAGCTGCCAATTTTTCAGACTCTTTCACTTCCTGGATTAGATCATTCATCGACAATAGATCTATGCGAGCATTCTCCCCCTCCGCCGCTGCTGAACCTTCACCTGTTCCTTGAGGCATGCTTTAGGGCTCCTGTGTATCTCCCACACTATACAATGTGTTCACCAAACCTCTCTTTGATATTTTTGACTATCTGGGTGTCACTTACATGAAATATGCCGATGACACCCAGATACTCATTCCTATCACTGGAGACTATTTGGCAGACAACAAATCATTTAATGACATCTACCTGGTCATACAGGCCTGGATGGCTCAACATGAGCTATGTCTTAATGATGATAAGACTGAGCTCCTCATCCTTGGTTCAAAATATCACCTCAGCAAACTTGATCCTGCTTTCAAGTCTTTCATCATTGACAGCAACACCATCAAGGTCTCTAATGACACCAAAACTGTCGGTGTCTACCTTGATTCAACGCTGTCTCTCTCCAGCAGACAAACCAACTCCATTACATCTGCATCTGCATCTGCCTACACATGCAAACTGATTACCGCTTGGCGGACCTTTCTCTCCACGGCTAACTGCATTATCTTAACCAGAACTCTTGTCATGTCCAAGATCGACTACTGCAACGCTCTTTATCTGGTAACCAGTCAATGGAACCTAAGCAAGCTGCAGGTCACCCAGAACAATGCCATCAGAGCAGCCCTTAATATTCCAAGAAACAACCACATTTCAAAGAGCAGATACAACCTGGGCTGACTCTCAGTAGCCCAAATAATTTCAATAAAAACCCTGACACTCACTCATAAGTGTCTCTCCAACCAGGCTCCCACATACCTCTCCAATCGATTTACAACCCGCACCTCCACTCGCCCGCAGCGATCTGCCCAAGCCAACTGTCTTGCCCCTCCAGGTTCAAGCGGCAGAAAGCGGATGGTTGCAGCATCCCGGTGCTAGCAACCAAATTATGGAACTCACTGCCTTCCACACTCATGTCCGAACCCTACTCCAATGCCTTCAAATGTAAAACTAAATTGTGGCTTCAGGATAGTGACAATTAAGCAGTGGCCCTACTCGCTACCCGACCATTTCCTACCATACTCTGATTCATCTCCATATTTACCTGCTAATGTAAATATTGTATACATATGACCTGTAGATTCCCACTATTGTAAATTTTGTAAATTGTGATTATATATGTCTCGTGTTCTTTGCTGTACTATATGCTGTATTATATGTCTCTATAACCTAACTAAGATATGCGCCCAGTTGCCCGAGGGTCAGGCGCGCTTTACAAATAAAGAAATTCAAATTCAAATTCAAATTCAGCAACTCATCAGCACTGCCTCAGCCGGAAAAACCGTCTCAGACTGCCTGTCACAGCCCAGCCCCTGGGCATCCTACAAGAAGGACATGACTTGGATGCCAGTGGATCTTTGCTTCCCCAGTGATTGCTGCACGTCTCCTTGCAAGTCAACCAGCCCGTCTCAATTCACACCCTCTCTCTGCTACTTTTAAAAGCTACTGCTGTGATTCAAAAGGACCTGCCTCTCTTCCTGGACATGCCCATATCACCCGACCTGCTCAGTATTTTTCCAACACCTGCTAAACTATAAATGTATCATCTCTCTTCCTTTTGCTTCCTGTGAAAACACAATGGCATTTTTAGCAGCACATACTTCATCTTCTGAGCCTCTGCTATACTGCACATTTAATGAAACCACCCAGCTCATAACTCATTGCAAAATGGCATTTCAAAACCATTTCCAAGATTATGTCCAAAGAGTTGGTAAAAAGTATCAATGAAGGAAGATCTCCACAAAATCTAATCAAAGTGAGACAAAATGAAAGTCCAGTACATAATTTTAATGGCGAGGAGGTACCTATCGAAGGTGTCACTGAAATTGACATAAAAATAGGAAAACACAGAATGAGACAGGAAGTATTGATTACATCTATTAGTGAAATTCCATTCCTGATGGGAATAGATTGCCTGAAAAGGTTGTCGCCCCGCATTGATGGAGTGAATGTGGTCCTGTGGCCTCTGACAAGCAAATCTTTTGGGGTAAATTCTGGATTCAGTGGTATTTTCTTACTGTGGTATTTTGGCAGAATTTTGGTGGTAAACTGGACTTACCATTAGGGGTAGTTCAGTATTACCCTATTCCTCTGATAATATAGTGTTAGCCTATGTTGGCGGTAAATTTTAGTGCTATGTAATTTTTGCGGTATGTTGGTGAGCACGTCCTTTATACTACCGCCCCATAATACTACACACTTCCCTTGCCATAATTGGGATACCTCTTGGCTGACTATGAAGATCCCCCGGACCTAGCACACCTTCAGGGAACCCACTGAGTTTATTCAGAATGCCACTTGTTGCATGTAGCTCATGTTACTAACGTATTTACATTCAGTAACCTATGTACCATAGATGACACTGTTTTCTCTTCAGCATGCAGAAAAAAGCCCATTCACACACATTCTATCTGTCTCATCTGTATGCATTTACTATTTTCCTAACATTGTCCCAGATGGTAAATGAGGTAGCACATTTTTACCACGTTGGTCTAACACTGTGACCACCCAGTAACCTTCCCTTTGACACAGTAATCACGAGAGGCATAAAATGAAACCAAAAAGAAAATGCACCAACTTTTCCAAAAGGGCTGTTTGGACGCATATTGCGTGTGCTGCCTGAGCTGCATCATTTTTCTACTTGAACTTTTACTACATGAAAGCTGTGGCTGCAGCAGCTCCTTTAATTCATTTAACAATCCTCGGATCAGCTGACAGAGCATGCTCACAGCGTACCACCATAAAGCAGACAGCCCATAGCCCTTGCGGCGACAAGCCCTGGAGCAAAAAGGGCTGGTGCTGTTTGGCTGTTCGGCGTGGACGGCTGCCGGGTGACAGGAATACTTAGCAAGTGCTATAATGTCAATCTCCACTCTGCCTCAGTTAGTCAAAACACCAGGCAGCCGGCGCATAATGGCGGCAGCAAGTGGGCCACAGACACAGTTAAAAACTCTGTGTAAGCACTGTGTTAATTCACCACATATAAAGGAGCTTGCTTTATCAGACTCGGACCCGGATTCAGCATTAGCGGTCGATTCAGAGGTAAGAAAATCAATGTCCGTATTAACGACTGCAATGTCAAATTCAATATTGATTGACTCGCAAAATGAATTGCCATTTTTTACTACAAACATTGCTGTGGTACCAATTACATCAATCTGTGAGGGAGTTCCACGACTGGGTGCTTTAGCACAAGCTAAATTAAAACAAAGTGTAAGAAACACTAACCCTAAATTGAAGGCGGTTCTACCATCCGAGTGTATATTAATCTAGCAAGCTAGTATGACTGGTATGACGAAGTCAACCTTGCAAGGCAGTGCTTGCGAGATCGGTAAGCCAGTAGAGAAACAAATGGTGGCGGCTGGAAATATAACTACCGTTGAAGTTGACACAGCGTCATTCCAGTCACTGTTTGATGTAACAGACGTGGAGCTTTTGATACTGCAAATTCCAACCTCTGCCGCAGATCGGCTGGCTTTTACATTTATTCCATTGGTGCAGAGTAAAAGAGTGAATCAGGCTCCCCTAACAACTACTGTTGTGTCCGAAATAAATGAAAACGGCCCTGTAACAGGCAAGAAAATCTGCAGTTTAAAGAATTAAGCCATGTCGATCTGGCTGGACGCGAGGCACGGCTGACAAAACGCCTAACAGCAGATTTCCAAGAAGTGAAAGATAAACTCATAAACAGTTTTGTCTGTCCTGCGAGTAATAATTCTGTAAGGCAAGAAGAAACTGCACCACAGAACGAACACTGCAAACTGCATTCAGGCATAAAATATAAGACCGCAAATGCAATACATGCGGAAAGAACAAGTACCCTGTAGTGGAAGAGTTTTTTGCTGGGGATTACATCAAAGAGTTGTCTGGATCCGACTCAAAAGCAAATAGCAAGTGCTTTTATAACCAATGATACAGCAAATGAAGACCAATGTGATAAACAAACACTGATCACAGGAATATTTGATTTAAGCCATCCTTCCTCAAGTAAAGATGAAAAAGCTAATCTTTCTGTAGCTGCAAAAATTCAAATACATAATAATGTATTAGCAGCAACCTCATTAGCTCTAATACCATTTGTGAAACTCTATGGGCCTCATTACACGGATGCGGTAAGGGATTACCGGCACCGGTAAGGGCACCGGTGTCAGTAATCCCTTACCGCCCTACTACGAGGTCCCTTTGCTGGTCCCTACCTTAACGGCTGGTTTTACCAGCTGTTAAGGACGGGACCCGCAAAGGGACCTTGGAGGAAATTACGATACCGCAATTTGCGGTACCATAATTGCTGCCTACCCCATTCTCATTGAGCCCTATGGGGGCTCAAATGGGAATGCGGAAGGGCCAATGGTGAATGGGGAATTACCGCCCTGCCAATCTTGGAATGAGGCAGTAATTCTGCCATTCACCATGGCGGGATCGGTAAATTACCGGCGGCAACCATGGCACTAATAGAGCCATGGTTACCGCCTTCCGTGTAATGAGGCCCTATGAGTCGATCACTGAAACTATGAAGGATCAAAGTACATTGCTAATAAATTGAACAGCAAAATTAGCTACTTGTGAGCAGACCAATGCTTTTCTTCAGCAAAAAATAGAATGTGAAGCTGACATCTCCTCCCAGTGGCAGCATCGATTGGGAGACCTCGCCATGAAAGATCACATTGAAAAAAATTATCTTATGGATGCTATCCTGGAATGTTTGAAATGGCTACGCCATTCGGAAAGATGTAAAGCTATGTTGGATCCACCGGATCGCAAAAAAGTTGCTGGGCTTGTATAAAACAGTCCACGACTGAAGAGGCTAATATAAAGAACTCAAAGGAAAAGAGCCGGTGTGACGGCCTAAAAAATGTGCAACAGATCCAACAGATGCGAAGACAGCTGAAAGACTTCAGTCATCGAGGTACAATCCTAAAATGACTAAAAAAAAGTTGCTGGACTCGAACAAAGTCAAAATTTGCTTAAAACAGAATGTGGTGGAAATAAAAAAGCAGTGGAAAAAATGCAGTCCAGAGAAAATAGTGGGAGTGACAAAGAACCAGCTATAGTACCTTTACTTCCCTCTTGTCACATAGATCCAGTCTTGATACAAGATTGCAACAAAAGTCAAACAAATCTAACAGAATATAATATTCAAACAAATATTCAAGACAAACCCATTGATGCACATGTTCCCACTCAAGATTCAGTTCTTCCACAACCTTGTTTAACTACATTTGGAATTTTTCTTGGTACAGCAAAAAAAAATATCAAATAAACAGGATAAACTTGAAGTAAAGATATCACGGAAATCTGTTCAAGTACCGAGCAAATCAAAGAAGAACAAAGTATCAACTGGTTCAGCTAAAACAAAACAATTTGTACGCAATATTTCTACACCACAGAAAACAGGTCTTTTTACAGGAAACATAAAAATATCAAGTAAACAAAATACAGAGGAACTACAAAAATTACCTTGGACTGATTCCAAACATAAGGAAAGAGAAAAAAACATTCCTGAAATGCCAAAAAAATCAAATAAGCACCCAAGAATAGACACTGATGTGAGCCCAATTCTTCTCTCTGATTGCTCAATTGATCCATGCAAATTCTCGACATATTCTGTCGATTCAGATGACGACTCTGATGAAGCCTCACACAATGAACCGATGGACAAATGTTGTGCAGTTGTATCAATGTTTAAGACTGCCCAAACCATCGCCTCTAATATAAAACAGTCCACGACTGAAGAGGCTAATATAAAGAACTCAAAGGAAAAGAGCCGGTGTGACGGCTTAAAAAATGAGCAACAGATCCAACCAGACAAAGCGAAGTCAGCCGAAAGACTTCAGTCATCGAAGTACAATCCTAAAATGACTCAGCCCAGCGACGAAAATCTAATAAATCGACCCCAATGAGTCGACCATTTGGCTCACAGAGACACAATTCTTGGAAGATATGTGTTGAAAATATCTTTCCTAATGAATTAGATGTTAATCTAAACAGAGGAAACATAATACATCTCCTCCATAACTTTCCATCGCTACGAACAATAAAATCAGAAGATATAGCGATTGTTGAATATATAAATGAAGATTGTCTAGATAAAGTTTATCTACACATTAACTCTCAGGCAGTGAAGAACACACTGTTGGCTGCAAAAGATGAACTCTTAACTTATGGGTTTGATCTGTTCATTGAGAAAAATCCTCATCCCTCTCCATGCACAAGTCCAAAAATCCATAGTGATACAAGGTCATCAAATGAAATAAGACGAGACACCCTTCGAAACCAGTTCAGAGTAAAAGAAAGAGTTGACCGTGAAGAAGAAGTGATGAATTCAAGGAAGCCAACTAGCAAATCTTCATCTAATGTCAATCCTCAGGGGGATTAACAATTCAAACCAACTACTGAGGACAATGGTGCCATAATTTCATGGAACACAAGGGGTTTTTAACATTTGTTGCAGAATATCAAATTTGGATTGGATAACAACTTTGCCATTTTCCTGCAAGAGACTTGGTTGTGTGAACCCCCCTTAAGAGATGGATATACAATGTTGCTAAATCCAGCAGGGAAAAATAATCAAGGAAGACCTTTCTCTGGCTTGTTCACGCTGGTGAATAATGCCCATGGGCGGACGATATTACAAACTTGGAAGCCAAATTTGTTTGTACGGGCTAACTTATTGCAGCAAAAAGGAAATGTTTTCAGAAAGGCGAAACATCTCTTATTAATAAATACATATTGGAATCCATTGATGATTTCGACACTGCTCAGAGGAGAATTGCCTAGCATTTCGGTGCTGGACTGCCCCTGGTCAGGACAAAGACTGAGTGTGGGGACATTTCTTCTCTGTGAAAAGAACAGTGAGCTAAAGACTTGGTTGAGACTCTCACAGGGGCCATCACCCAAGAACAATTCAATGGGCTGTGTTTGTACTGGTAGAGAGTTTCCCAGACCCCCCTCTGTTTTGCATACCAAGTAACTTTGGGTCTCACCCTAAGTTACCAGGGGAATCCAGACGTGGACCCCTTGCTCACTGCTCTTAGAGAGGCACAGCTTCACCTCACTGATGATGCCCATCTAGGCTGAAACACGTGTATGGGGTTGCTGTGGTACTCTCCCAGGGGCCATCCACCCAAGAACAAGTCAATGGGCTGTGTTTGTGCTGGTAGAGAGTTTCCCAAACCCCCCTTTGTTTAGTATTGGTAAAGGTCTGGGAATCAAACTACCTTGCCAATTCTTCCATTAGGGCACAGTGAGGGGCAGTGTAAGGGGGATCATAGATGTTAATGATAAAGATATCCTTTACCCACACTAAGCCTTTCCCAGACATTGCCCCGATCAAAATATTGGGTGAATCACAGGATTGGCCACCCATCCAATACCAATGGATTGACCATCCATGTTTCCTGCAGGGCCAGTATACTGAAATGATCCACTTTCTCAAATAACCCTTTGTCCTCGAAAAGATGTTTGTTCCCCTCTGGTATTCCAGCTAATGAGTTACGAAGAGTGGTTACGGACAGTTCAGATTTCTCTGCCTCACCATTCCCAGTGGCTATCCTCATCTGGGGTACCGGGGACAGCCACCCTCTGGTTCGTACTGGTCATTACCTCATGAGCAGACATTGGTAAAGGAACAACAGCCCCTAATGGTAAAAAAGGCAGAGGTTCAATAAGCTGTCTATGGGTTGTCTATGGGTTGTTATTTTCGGCCCGCTACTAAACCACCCCAGGCATCACCTGTGGGAGAGTGTTACTTTTCAAAGATATGCACTCAGAGCCAGCCCTGAACAGCAACTGTGAGTGCACTGGCGTAACAGGGGCCCCTGCAGCCCCTGCGTTGCGGGGGGCCCCGTCAGCACATTTCCTCGGGGACCCATTTGAAAAAAAAAAAGATTTTATTTTGCTAAAAAAAGTTTCTTTTTTAATTCACTCTGCATTCATAAAGACATTATTTCTGCAACAGAAATCATTTCTTTATGAAGGCAGAGTGACTACAAAAATAAACTTTTTTTTTTGAAGTCCGAGGGGCCCCTGAGCCCATGACATGGAAGACCCTAGACTGGTGGCCTCCATGTCATGGGGTGGGGAGCGAGCCCTGTGATTTCAAAATAAATAATTTATTTTTGAAGTCACTCTGCCTTCATAAAGAAATTATTTCCGTTATGGTTCGGTCCTTAACTGAATAATTTCTTAATGAAGTTAGAGTGACTTCAAAAAGAAACAATGGGGCTCATTCTGACCATGCCAGTCCGGAAACAATGGTGCTGGTAAGCTTACTGGCACCGTTTGTTTCCGGACCGGCATATTACAGGTCTACCTGCTGGGGAGGCCATGCTCGACAGGTCTTACCCTGCCAAGCGCAGCAGCCATGGTAGGCAGACCCATCACGGAAGCACCGGCAGCGGTAACAACGGTGCCGGTGCTTCCGTGTCCCCGTTCCCATGGAGTCCTATGCGACTCCACAGGAATGGGGATTATTGAAATTACCGGCGCCTGATTTCCCAGCTGCCGGTCTTGGCATAGCCTGGTGGCATCAGGAAGTCAGGCACCAGTGATTTTTTACGGGTCCGGCGGCAACCCGCCGGTATCACCAGCAAAGTTACCACCAGACCCGTAATGAGCCCCAATTTCTTTTTGAAGTAATAGGGCTCCCCTCAACCCCATGAAGTGTGCATGTGTGAGTGTATGGTGAAAGGGTGCACACTTAAATCTATAGGTGGCTGCTTGAGTGAGTGTATGGTGAAAAGGTGCACACAAATGTATTGGTCGCTGGGTGTGCGTGTGTGCATGTACGGTGAAAGGGTGCACACTTTAATGTATGGGTGGCTGCCTGGATGTGCCTGTATGGTGAAAGGGTGCACACTTAAATGTATAGGTGGCTACCTGTGTGAGTGTATGGTGAAAGGGTGCACACTTAAATGTATGGATGGCAGCCTGGGTATGCCTGTATGGTGAAAGGGTGCACACTTAAATGTATAGATGTCTACCTGTGTGAGTGCATGGTGAAAGGGTGCAAACTTAAATGTATGGGTGGGTGCCTGGGTGTGTGCCTGTATGGTGAAAGAGTGCACACTTAAATGTATGGATGACTGGGTGTGTATATGGTGAATGGTGTGTGTGCTTGTGTACAGGGGCACAACAAAACCTACATTTTGGGGGGATAACCCTTCAAATGTTGGGATAGGCTTTAACTTCACGGGTGGTGGGGAGGGGCAAACTTATTTGTGTTGGGGCATCTAACTTCTTTACGCATTTGAATGAGACTATTCTAGTGCAGCTTAAATGTTACAAGCAGTTAACTCTCTCCTTTAAGTCTCCTACTCATTCTCTACCCTTCCAATCACTCCCCTGTCATGCAAGTACTAGACCCTCATCGCAATTTCCATTGCCTAAAGAATTTGCCATTTACATGCAGGTACTAACAAAGAAATGTTTTACATTGGTAATTGCTGGGCCCATATTAACAGCAAAACCCAGGTGCCGTTTAACTTCTGTGTACTGTTCTGTCCGGCAACTGCTCTAAAGGTCATCCAGGTCGAGTCAACATAGCCCATAGTCAACATTTCAGGGGGGGTGCTGAAGCCCAGTCAACTCAATGGTGTTGCGCCACTGCTTGTGTTTAATGTATTAATTACTCCTTGCCCTATTCTTCCTCGTCCCAGTACTTATGTATGAGGCAGTACTTGTGTATGAGGCACTGTGCCTCACACACAAGTACTGGGATGAGGTAGAGGTACATGGAGGTAATGCCTGACTTAGCTACCTGTAGTCTTTATTACTCCTAGTCCCACTCTTCCTCATCCCAGTACTTACCTATGAGGCAAGGAGCCTCATACGTAAGCTTTGGGAAAAGGAAGAGGGACGTGGAGGTAATTCTTGGCCAAGGAGCTGATTTTGGAGGTTGGGGTAGGGGGTGGGAGGGAGAGGGGATGCGTGGTGGTGGGCAGGATCGTGCGATAAATCATAATGGTTGTCCATATCCAGGCTAGGTAGGCATGATAGGTGGTATTAGTGGCTAGAGGGGTATTCATTTTGGTGCAGTCTAGTAATTCTTCAGTTTGGTATGACTTTCTTTTAACTGGGATTTTCTGATAAAGCAGTCCTGCTAAGTGTAATTACCTGGCTAGATTGGCATTTGGGAGCTGCATGTCTAGCCATTTCTTACTGCAGCATTGTATATTTTTATGGGCATCTGTGATAAAATGATATGATAAAGTCATTTATAAGACGCCTGTACACAAGTACTTCTATGCGCGACAAGACAAGGGAGAGAAGATAGAGGCATGGAAACGATCTCACTAGGCCTTGTGTCATTTCAAGAACGAGAAATGCAAGGGGGAGGGGAGGGGAAAACAGGGCTGCAATGCTCTGAGTAAGTGCAGCCTGGGCAGCGCGGCTATGGGAAGTGCAAGAAGAACAAGGGGCTGCAGTGTTACAGTTACAGCCCTAGAGTGCATGGTAGGCACAGAGACATTGCAAGCGTGACCGATCAAGAAAGAGCCTGGACTCAGAGAGACTCTGAGGGCATCCAAGCTACCGGTCAGTGCAGCAGACAGGTAGGTCAGCAGGGGAGGGAGAGAGAGAAAGCAGAGGAGAAAATGTTTTGAGCTGCTTTTGAAACTTCAGATCGTCTGGCTCCAGTTTGAAGGGGCAGGGAGGCCATTCCAGAGAGAGGCACCAGCAGAGGAGAGCGATCTTCCCCCCACTCTGCCTGGAGAAGCGTCTAACCGTTAAAGAGTTGGCGGTAGCTGAGCAAAGGGCTCAAGAAGGAAGGTATTTTGGAAGAGAGCATTGGATGTAGTACCTGCCCCAGCCCCAGAAAGCCTTGTGAACAATGCAAAGGGGCTTGAACTTGATCCTTGCAGCCACCGGGAGCCAGTGGAGCGATTTCAGGGCTGCAGAGATACGATCCCTGGGCTTGAGGCCAAGGATAAGTCTTGCAGTCCTGTGCTGGATTAGTTGCAGATGACAGAGAGTAGAGGAAGGCAGATTGAGAAAGAGGCTGTTGCAGTAGTCCATCCTAGAGAGAACCGGGGCTCTGGAGACTGAGCATCTGGTGGTAAGTGAGACAGGGAAGAGTCCCTTTGAGGAGGAGCAGCTGGTAGTGTAACTTCTTATCGACATCGAGATGTGTGGAGAGAAAAGGGGAGTGGCATAGAAGATGACACCAATGTTTTTTGCCTCGCAGGAAGACAAAAGAAGAGGGCCCAAGGTGGATGACCAGAGTGGGAGAGGGAAAGCAGGTGCCGGGGTCCTAGTGAGAAGGATCTCCGTCTTACTGGCATTAAGGCAGAGCTTGTTGGAGGTGCATCAATCCTGAATCGCTGATAGACAGTCAGGAATGAGCAAAAGAGGAGAGGAGGCTGAGGGGAGCCTGAAGGAAAGCTGAGTCAACCGCATTACACTGAAAGTTAGAGGAGAAGGTAGAGATCAGGTGGGCCAAAGGGGCCAAGTAGAGGTTGAAAAACCAGGGTGAGAGTATAGAGCCCTGGGGAACGCGACAGGTAGAGAGAGGTGACAGAGAGAATGGGACCTGTTGGACCTGGGAGGGTGCGCGGTCCAAGAGGAAGGAGGTCAGTCATTCCAGGGCCTGATCCATGATGCCCAGGTTCTCACATATTCGATTGATCAGGATGGCATGGTTGACCGTGTCAAAAGTAGAGGAAAAAAAGGAGGGTGAGGACAGAAGGAATGCTGGAATCAAGGTTAGAGAGCAGATCTTCACATGTGTTCAGGAGAGCAGTTTCCATGCCTCTGGCAGCTCTGAAGCCAGCCTTCTCAGGTGGTGTCAGAGAGGAAGAGGAAATAGGAGGAGGAGAGGTAGAGATGGCCAAAGGGGGCAGAGAGAGGAAGAGGAGATAAGGGACATGATGTCCTGAGATTTTGCAGAGAAGTGAGAGGCCAGAGCCGTACTGAGGGCCTTCGAGGAACAGGAGAGGTAGAGACCACAACAGGATTGACCAGTTCCTTACAGATTTTAAAGAGTTTGGCAGTGTTGTCACAGGCTGCGGGGACGCAGGCTTTAATGTGTGCGCTCTTCTTGATGAGTGTTATTGCTTTGACTGGCATTTTGATGCAACCAGTCTAGGTATGTCTAAATGAGGCCTGGCATGCTTTACTGTAATGTTATTACGTGTCTACACTGGTCTGCATTGTGCAGCCAGTTGGGCATGTTTTCATTGTGGCATGGCATTTTTAATAGCAAAGCATTAATGTTCCTGTGCACTGTTGGTGACTTGCAGGTATTGGATTGGTGTTACTCTACAAAACAATTGCAAACATTGTGGCTTTATAGCCAATTTTACTCAGAATGTGTGCTGTATAGTGCATTAAAACACATATTTATATCTTTCTCCTAGTGCAGTATGCGGCATACCCCTTCAGATGCACGTTTGTGTGTATTGCGCAAGTGTGACAATCTAGGCCGGCCCAGAGAGTGGCGCAACCCGTAATTTGTTGCTGAGTTGGGGGGGCCCCCTCAGCATGGGTTGCAGGGGGGCCCCCACATTTTGTGTTACTCCACTGTGTGAGTGGTGTATGATATAGTCGAAGAGTCTAATGCAATGTACTCAAAAGAGGAGACATAGTCTGCCCCCTCACGCTGCAACACAGCCTTGATATTGTTACTGCCGATTGAGCAGAGAAGTAGAATGGAATGAAACAGCTCCAAACCATGAGCTTGGTTAAGATAATCATTTTGATCTGTCTGGAAGAGACTACAAATTAACATTGCCCTTTCAGAAAAGCCTATGGAGGAGTTCACATCAGGGTCATCAGGTGGCCCCGCAGGCTGCATCATGGGACTCGTTGGGCCAACAGTCAGAACCACAGAGACTTCAGATGAAAATGCAGTCTTACAGTCTGCAAATAGGCTTGTCAGAGAATAGACAGGTGTAGAGTCCTTGTAAAAAATGTTTTTCCACTGCCGACCTTTTGAGTGACAAGATATCGGACCCCACACACTGCAAGGGAAGAACGCTAAATTGGGTCGCAGACCTTAACTGCAACACCAAAATAACTTCTAATCCAACCACAATGTCATCTCCTTCGAAATCTCTGACCTCCATCGAATAAGGATATCCTGGGCCCTCCTTCGCTAACCTGTAATAACCGCCTAATCACCTTAGACAGCATCAGACCCCTAATCCAACCCATTATTCAGGACAAATTATCTCCTAACCTCGACCTCGCCAAAATGGTAGAGACCTACAATCAGAACATATTAGACGCTCTAGACCTAGTGGCCCCGCTCAAACTAAGAAAAGCCAAACCGGATGCGCACCTTAATAAATGGTTTACCCCAGAATTAAAAGCCCTGCGCAAAATTAAAAGAGATGCAGAAGCATCCTGAAAAAAAAAAACTCAACACAAAACAAGGACCCATTCTCAACTGCCTCTCCTCCCATAAAACTGCCATCCTAGAAACTAAAAAGGAGAGTTACAACAAGAGAATCTCCAACGCCAACAACAACACTATGGAACTCTTCATAATCCTTAAAGAATTGGAATCTCCTATCACACCACAAGACTCGTGCATCAAAAGACACCCTTTGGTGTACCATCATCCAAAATGCGTTACTTAACAAAATAAAATTGCTCCAAACAAAAATCGAAGCAAAAAAGAGCCAGCCTATCGACCGCAGCCAAAACTTTCCCTCCTGCCCCCATGCAATCCAACATTAAATCCCTCTCAGCCTCAGCCACCAACCCCATCGTACTCTTCACATTCTCTCCGGTTACTCCACTTGAGGTTGAATCAATCATCCGAAGCCTTAAACCATCCAGATGTCAAGGCGATATCTGTCCGGCCTCTATCATAAAAGAAGGCGCTAAAGAATGCACCCCTTTTATCACTTTAAAAATGCCTCATTTGCCTCTTGTACGTCCCAAAAAATGTGAAAGATGCCTGGGTTATGCCTCTCATTAAAAAGCCTAACCTTGATCCGAGCATTCCAACTAACTTCAGACCCTTCACTACAGTGCCCTTCCTGTTGAAAATATTGGATAAGGCTGCATACATCAAAATTCAAAACCAACTTGAATCAAATGACCTTCTAGGCCTATGACAATCAGGCTTCAGACCTAGACATGGGACTGAAACTGGCCCTCCTGGATCTGAAGATCCAAATGGATGAGGCCAAAGATAATGGCAAACCGGCTCTACTCCTCCTATTGGACCTATCTGCCGCTTTCGACCTGGTTGACCACGATATCCTAACTGATCACCTAACCTCATCTGCAGCATTGTCTAGCCAAGCAGCCACCTGGGTCAAATCCTTTCTGGCAGATAGATCTATGAGGCTCTTCTCACCCATAGCTTCAGCCACTCCAGCCCCCATCACATGTGGAGTACCCCAAGGTTCGTGTGTATCACCTACCCTTTACAACATATACACAAAGCTACTCTTCGACCATTTAGATGAGCAAGGAGTTTCATATACAAACTACGCTGACGATACGTAAATCCTCATCACCCTTTCAGGTAACTACCAAACTGACTCCACTCTACTCAATGCAAGTTTTAGCCAAATTCAAGAGTGGATGGCCAATCAGGGCCTTTGCCTCAACGACGATAAAACTGAGATCCTCCTCATAGGTTCCAAACTAAAACTCAGTAAATTAGTCCCCAACTACTCTATATTCAACATAGATGGCAACATGATCAAAGTAGACAAAGCGGCAAAAACACTAGGATTCTACCTAGACTCTGTGCTAAATCTCCAAAAACAAGTCAATGCCACTGCCTTGGCAACGGCATACACTTCTTAACTGATAAATGCCTGCCGTCCATTTGTTAACACCAACAGCTGCCTCACCCTTGCCAGAGCTCTCATAATGTCCAAACTGGACTATTGTAACACGCTCTATTTAGGTATCAGCCAAAGAAATCTACACAAATTACAAGTCATGCAAAATAACGCTCTCAGAGCTGCCCTCAACATTCCTCGCTCCAACCACATTACAACAAGTAGACTGTCCGCAAATTGGCTGCCAATCCAAGACAGGATGAACTTCAGAACCCTCATGATCACCCACAGATGTCACAATAACTCAGCATTTAAGTACTTGATGAATACATTCTCCAGAAAGGTATCATCTAGACCTACCAGATGACAATACATTCACTGTCTTAACATCCCACCCTTCAAATGAAACAAAGCTGGATGCTCAAGCTTCCCAGTGCTAGCGGCTAAATCATGGAATAACCGCACCCATTCCCTAAGATCAGACCCTGTCTTCCTCTCATTCAGGAACAAAACAAAATCGTGGCTATTCGAGCAATCTAGTTAAAACCTTCTCCACACTATCCCTACTGACGGATCTCTGTTACTCTCCTGACCTTGCCCACTCTTAGGCTAGGAGCCTCTCATGGCCCCCAAGTTTGGAATAACCTAACCTAAGTGCCTCTGATAGCACTTCCTTGTATATTTTGTATATTGTATATACTGTATATTCCACATTTTGTGTATCCGCCTTCAAGAATTTTTGCACCATCCTGTGTTCATGCCTTCGTATGCCTGCCAATTTATCTATGCATTATTAATTTAATACCATTGCTAAAATTGTAAAATTCTGTGTAACCGTTATTGCCTGTATACTTGTCATGTAACTCTGTACCCAAGAAAATGCGCCCAGATACCTTCCTAATTGTTGCGCTATATAAGCAAATAAAACAAACAAACAAACAAGTGCCAATGCTGTTAAAGCACTTTTCCCAGGTACCCCCAAAAAGCTGCGTAGGAGTCAAATTGAAAGGAGGATTGGGGGTGAAAACAGAGGGCAAATTCAAAGGCCCATTGTCAATCCACAGCACGGACGAAACAGACTTGATGAGTCTAGACCCCAAGCAAGGGACAGCCATAGAGAGTTCTACCTCCCACTCATTAGCAGGACCACAAGGCTGAGCCAATGGCGCCGGAGATACTGCAGGAATGATAACTGGAGTTGGAGCAGCAATGGACATGAGCCTGGGATAATAGTTGCTGATTTCGAGGGGGAATTTAAAGTGTGGCGGGGAGGGATTTCCATCCTTGTTTTCCCTTTTATTTGTCCCTACCTGATAGAGTTTCCTTGGGCATGATTTAATCACACACTCAGAGGGTTCGGAGGGCTCAAAGGGTTCAGAAGGCAAAGGCGGCACAGATGGGAGTTCGAGCTCCCCCATAGAATCCGTAGTGCAGATAGGAGAACAATGATCATACTGATTAAACGTCCCTGATATGACCATCATTGTCAATAATATTCCCAGCGCATACTGTGAATCCTCAGTAGAAAAACGTACAACAGCAGGAGGCAGGGGAACTAAAGCTGCTGCCGCCGCATCCTCCATTGCACTACGGGTCCCAAGAGCAGCACAAGTTCGCACACACAGTGATCACAGGAATAAGCTCCTCCACTCTTCACTCTACTTCACAACGGTATGTGGTAAGATGCAAAGCACGAAGTAGTCACAAATAGTAGTCACAAATATGTCATAAACAGTGAAGCACAAAAAATGTTGCTGTGTCAAGCTGTGTCGAGCCGACAGAGGCACTATGGTGGAAAGGCAATTCGAAATGACAGAAGCAGTAGCAGAAACAGTTCAGGCAAGGATTCTGGCTCCGGGGTAGGAATAATGAAAAACACCAGAGCTCACCGGGCTTAAGCAGCATACAATTCAGTAATATTTCCAATGGCCTCCGCTGTCCTTGGCTGGGCAGGGTGGACTATGAAACCAGGGCCAAGAAACCAGGAAGACCTCAGAACACCTGCGTATGCCTTGCACCTCAAATGGCCCAATTGCCCTATTGGGCAAGGTGCGACGCGATGCAGCACGGCACTGTGATCCAGCGCACAGTTCTCTATGGCTCACCACTGGTCCTCCCTTACCACCTTCTCCCCTTACTACCGCAAGCCAAATGCACTCACTTCTTTACTCCGGGACACTGGTAGGCAGAGAGAAAACAGGGGGTGGGGGGGCAGGACTTGCACGCTCCAGATTCCTGGTTTTCCTCAGTTACTCAAATTAATTTGATTTTGAGCTCAATTACCTGGGTAGGCAGTGCTTCTTCCCTTTCTGCTATGCAATGTCCTCCAGGCTTCGCACGCTCATTTCGTTTTCACTCATTTCGGACACTCAGGCTCCCCCCTGCCAGCATCAGTGGTGGAGGTTAGGGGAGATGAAACAAATTGAAACTAGCTACAATAGACGTACAAGGTCCGGGCTCCAAGCCGCCTCTGACACTGTGTGAGAGGTTTCACATACCAGGTGCTACGCTGTAGGATAACTGCAAATTCATCTGATACAGGGAAATAGTCCTAAATCATCTGAGAATAAAAGCTATCCTTGTTTTCGGAAAATGTGTGTATTGGGACATTCGCAAATGAAACAAATACTTCTTATGGCATAAAACCAATGCCCTTTAATGTTTGCAAATGGTAAAAATTCAATGCCCCCAGAATTCTCAAAAATAACCATGACCAAACATAAAATGTGTTTATAATTAAGACCTGCTATTCAGTAACCAGGTTTCAGGTTTCAGGTTTGGTCTTCCAGACTTCATCAAAATTATTGAAGGAGGTGGTACTACAGAAGAATGTTTAAGCTCTCACAACTCATGAATCTTTGGCTCCAGAATACTCACCTGCATCAGAAACCTTGTCAAATCGTCGGTGACAGAGATCAGTGACCAGACAAACAGAAATCTTAAGTTCAAGGTGGTTTATTGGGGAACTATAGAAGTGTGTGGGCAAAATATGACATACACTGTAAGCAAAATGGATTCATGCAGCCTTTTTAGGATACCGGCTCAGATTAATAATTCATAATGAACACATTTGTCTTTAAAAATGTAGTCTCTGGTTTCTCCAAATCTGCTTTTTGCCTTTTCCTGGGGTCCATGAATAGTACACAGCAAGAAAGATTTTTGTTTGGAAAGTCTACCCTTTCTTCCTCCTCTTTATTCGTATTACACTCTAACTGGCTGCTTATTGTTCTCCTGGATCTCAGGCTTCAGCACCTAAAGGCACTGTACCTTGAGTCAATCTGTACATCTCAATTGTAGGGAATAAGGGCTTTGGAGAGTTGGCGTGATGCATCATGTTGGGTATTTTGTGGACATTTGGGGCCTGACGGTATTTTCTTACCGCCGAAAAATAATTTAGCAACAATCACTCCTTGTATTCAGATTGGGCCACGTTCAACAATAATACAGTGGACATGCATTATTTCAGCACACAGACATGCATGGTTGGTATGCGTGGTTGGTATGCGTGATTGGTGGTATTTTGGTGAGCATAATTCCTTTGTTTTATTTGTGGCCCCAATATCCAGAACCCCTTATTTTTGTTTAGAGTTTTCGTGTAATCACTAGAGAGACCTCAGGCTTGCATTTTAGGAACACCACAATTTCATTTTTAGTGTGCCACCATGGGCAATTTCTCTCTGTCTTATCTACGGCAGCGAGCTATCAGTGGTATTTTTCACTATCTTATATACGGTAGTGAACTATGTCCCGGACCTCCCTTTCTGCCGACTCATAGACCTCCAGCAGACTACAATACACACAGTTAGTTATAATTGCTCATACGGAATGATATTGTGCACACAGCTGCAGCCGAATCTTATGTTTAGCTACCTTGAAAATGACAATTGCACTGTCTAAACATCTCCCCACATCATCAGCACTGTATTGGTAAATATAAAACACACCACCCGTCTGCTTTCAGATATTTTTGTGTATTATAAAAGTTGCATTTAAACACGATCTCACTCTTTACAGAAATAAATGAAATAGCACAGTAACAGCATTATCTGTGATACACTGAAAAGAGAGTGGCGGAGACAAGAACTCAATTTGCAACATTAAACACGTGAGCAAAGCACAGGAATCTCCTTTCCTACACTGACTGAATATTCTCGCACACACTCAGCCCCCACACCTCAGCGAGATAATTACCAGGTTTATTCAGCATGTAACTTCTTTGGCTGTTCGCCTTCTGGAGGGGTTCACCCAGCAAGGACAAGAATCTGCTGTCACTTGAACTGGGACTTGTTGACTGGAAAAGCCAGTCCCTGCAACCAAGTTGAATCTGCTTTAGGAATCAGGCATCCCCAGCTGTCAACCCTGTCCTTCCTCGAGCTGTGTCAAGATGTCTCTGCCTTCTGCCCCCCCAGATTCTGCAGCAAAGCACTAGTCACAGCCTCTAACATGATGCTTGATGTGACGTGCTCCATTCAGAATCAATCATGTTCTATCCTCCTACTTTTAACAAAGGTTTTTCTTGTACAACAACAACTGTAACAAGCTGATTTCCTGCTTATTCGAAGTCTTTGCTTCCTGCAGTTACTGTGGACAGAGCACAGGAAGGCAAAGAAAAAAAAAAAACTTGAATGTGTGTTTAAAATTGATTTTCAGAGTCTGCCTCTTTTTGCAGTGAAGACACATTCTTTTATTAATGAGTTATAATTATTAGTCTTGTTAGTGAGATTAGTTTGTTAATTACCAAATGTGTCTCTTACAACATAGGCATTTCAGGTGAGAAATGGTGTGCATTTTGAAGGTACAGATGTGTGCTTTTAACTGTGAAAAATGTATTTGCATTTAATATGTAAAAATCGTTTTTGACTGAATAACCTGCCCTTACTTATATGTCCATGTTACACTGGCAATACATAGCTTGAAACAACTTCATCATAGCAATGCACCAAACCCATGCAGTGGTGCCACATAAAAATGCTCAATAACACATGTCTTGCTGTACCACATTATATCAATGCACCAAACCCATGCAGTGGCGCTGCACTTCAAAAAAAAAAACATGCTATACATTGATCATGTGCAGTGGTGCTGTACTCTGTGCTCCCAAAACACGCTAAACACTCCTACATATAACCTCCTTTTTTTTAGAGCTTGGCTATGATCCAAGCCAATTTCTAAAAACAAGTTTGCCCCCCATCCTTCTTTTAAAATGCATGTTTATTAGGATACCTTTCTCTTCCTGACGTAGCTACCAGAATCAGCAACATTTTTATTTTTACTGATAGCACAACCAACCATCCACCCATGATTAGCACCAGGACAGCCAAACCCACTATTGAGCGTTCCCCCCAGGTTCCTCAATTAAATCTTTCCACTTCTATTATCCCAAGATTACTAACCGTAATATTGTTTTTTCTCAAATTCATTTTTATAACATGTCTTTCTTTATGATTCAATAAATATTCCACATCAGGATCCACTGGAAAAGTGTCCCTTTGAAAAAAATTGATATTTTCCACTTGGCTTTCCCAAATATCGTTTGTTACATGAAACAATGTTAACCCTCCAATTGACACAATTGTATCCTTTGGAACCTGTAAATAAAAAACATTATATTTCACCTGTTTAACCACGTATGTTCCATGGTTCAAATGTACTACTGTCATGTTCTTTAAGCAGGTGCTGACCAACCATTTATCTCTGACCATCTTAACCCGTGCCAGTTCTTCACTCCCCATATTGCTAATAATCACTTCACATCCTTCTGATATACTTGGGTCAGATTTCAAACCACAAATAGCATCTGTGGCATCAGGAAAAACGGTTTACCTGGACACATGTAATTTTGTTCTTTAAATTTGACACATGTTTCCAGGTTTGGTATTAAGTAAACTTCTGGTTCCCATTACTGAAATGCCACCACTTCTGGAGTCTTAATCTTAATAAATTTGTCCTCTTGCCAAAATCCCACGTTGTGTACCCACTTCGTTTGATAAATAAGTTCAGGAGCTACATATGGGATGCATAGCAAAAATCCAATTTCTAGTCTTTCCAAGTCCACATATAATGGCATTGCATTACCCATTTCAAATGCAATTTTTACCTGTACCACATCAATTTCCCTCCTGGACAATCTTTCTATCATTTGACGAATAATATCCTGCAAAACAAAATACAAGGGGATATGTCCTTGAATCAATTGTGAAACTGCAGTTTGAACTTCTCTCATATAATTCGTAAATAGTCTATCAACAGGACTCATTATGTTCAATATTTCATTTTAAGTTCTGTCATGCTTAATAATTAGCTTTGTTGCCCGTTGCATCACATCCGCTTGTTCATTTAGAATGATTGCAGTTTCATTTATGAATCTTACTTGTTCATCCAGTCCCCCTCTAATCCCATCTAATGTTTTTTGTATTATTTCTAGGTCAATACTCAGTTGTTGCGCTTTAGTACTCAGTGTTCCTACCGAAATAGCATTGGATGTTGATATTGTGGTACCTATTATGGCTCCAACTATAGACATTACTAATAATATCGCGAGCATCACCAGACCTCTCTTTCCTCTCCTCTTCTTAATGTCTGCTGAATTCACAAATGTTTTCTCCGATTGCATCAATATATCTCTTATTGACTGCTTAGCGTCCTCTTTTCTTATTTCCAGCCACTCTTTAGTCTGTTCAATTTTAATTCCGGTATTGTTCAAATGTTTTTCAATCAAAATCTCAGGATTCAATGGTATGTAGATATTTTGGAAAATCATCCTTCTATCACTCATGATGAATCCTGGTGCCTCTTCCACCGCGATACCAGATGCTGGTCCAGGTTCAATGACAACCTGTGCTTCTGAATTCTTGAAGATCCCTCCAAATATCATCATCATTAATCATATCATCGGTATCATCTTCAATGCTGATCGCTTTGCAGCCTTGGTCTTCATCCCCCTTCAGGGCTTTCCCGGAATCCGTCCACGTGGGCTCCAGGACTCCATCGTCTCCCGTGGCCTCTGATCCCGGAACCTCCGATCAAATAATGTTAATGTTCTAAATCAAAATAGAAAAGAAACAAATTAAATACATAGCACAATACCAACTTCACCCTTTTGCCAAAAATAAAACATGCTTGGTAAAAACATTTCGCTTTTTTTTTTCCTTCTGAAATTAAACACAAGTAAAAAAAAAAACAAGCATACATAAAACAACATTTAACATTCAATCTATTTTCATTCTGCATACTAATCCCATAAACTCCTTATTTTTTTATTTTTATTTTTATTTATTTATTTATTTTTTAATATAATATGTGTTTGCATTGTCTATATTTTATATATATAAATATATATATATACATATATTACAGTGTTTATGTGCCATTATAACAATCAACTTTTTAACTTCTCTGTCACTGCCTCCTGACTGTACCCATTTATTTTATCTTTTTGTGTTTAAGAGACTTTATCTGTTTCTACATGCTCAAGCTGCCTGATCTGATGTCTGGGATGGCATGGTTTGATCTGATTTACGTGGACAAACTGATCTATCGCCGTTTCACCTTCATTTTTCAACATTTTATAAACCACAGGAGAGACCTTATCTATAATTCGAAATGTCCCCTGCCAGGCTGCTATAAATTTAGAATTTTTCTGTTTACTTTTTCCAAAATGAAACTTGTACACCTGATCCCCAACACTGTATTCTCTCACTGATGTTCTTTTATCATAGTATGTTTTAGCACTGTCAGCAGCCCTTTCCAGATTTCTCTGCACAAAAGCAAATGCATGTTGCAAATGCTTCCTCAGTTCATCAATGTACTCATGAACTGTGGATGCACTCACAAGTGTCTGCTCATGTGTTCTGTATAGTAGGTGTTGTGGTAACACCATTTTCCTACCCGTCAAGACCTCATGGGGGCTAACACCTGTTGCTTTGGCAGGAGTTGATCTGATTGCCATCAAAACCAACGGTAAACGTACATCCCAGCTGGAACCTGCTTCTGCCACAAATTTCTTTCAAATATCCACAACAGACCTATTGCTCCGTTCAACTCCACCTGAAGAGGCTGCCCGATATGCGATATGTAGTTTCCTTTTCACACCCAGTATTTGCCATACCTTACTCATTAGGGTACTTGTGAAATGACTTCCTCTGTCTGACTCAATTCTTTGTGGCAACCCAAACCTTGAGAACACATGGTTCACCAGCAATGTGGCTGCTGTTTGCGCACTACAATCTGGTGCAGGAATACATTCAATCCACTTCGACATCAAACATATCACACTTAAAATGTAACGGTGTCCTCTGCTCGACATTTTTAAAGGGCCTACATAGTCTATTTGCAAATCTGACCATGGGAGAGTTAGGACCCTTTTCATCAATGGTGCTCTATGCATTGGTGAAGCAGGTTTAAATTGGGCACATACTAGACATCCTCTAGTATATAATTCCACATCTTGGGACATATGTGGCCAGTAAGCATAATCTTTCAGTATTTCCAATGTTTTTTGTGAACCTCTGTGGCCTGCAGTTATTGCATCATGTGCATGTTGTAGCATTAGCCATCTGAATGAAAGGGGTACCACCCACTGTATCTGTCCTGTTATGGACTCTCTAATCATGAGTCCATCTTGTAATCTAATTCGTTTTTTATTCTTTAATAGTACCCTCAACTCTTCTTTTCCCATACAATCATTTTCTGTTTAAGGGTTTGGTTCAGGATCTATCAAATGATTATAATAGATTCCCGAAATTCGATCATTCTTTTGTGCCTCAATCAAATCTTGGTCTGGCGTGTCATGGCCCCATTGCACCACTGGTTGATCTACCTCCTTTGGTGCTTTAGCACGTGTTACTGCATCAATCTGTATTTCACCCAGTAAATCATCAATAGGTAGCCATTCTCCCATCACAGCCCCAATTTTAGCCTTATCATTTCCCTCCTTATCCTCTCCTGGTGTTTTTAAATGCCCACAAATTTTTCTCCAGTATATTATTAGATCATTCTCTGACACCAATTTGTCTATGGCTTGTATCATTTTTCCATGTTTAAGTGGCTTTTTGTTGTATGTAATCATTCCTCTTGCTTTCCAGCCAGGTAAATATTCCACAAAACTATTCCGTGCATAGTCAGAATCAGTCACCAGGACAATTTCGCTGAACTTTCTATCAACTGCAGTAGTAATTGCTTTATAAATGGCTGCCAATTCTGCCACTTGACTGCTCCTAGCTCCAATCCTCATCCCTATATTGGGGACTCCTTCACATTTCAACCAGACATTTCCTATTCCTGACACTAATTGTTTATTACTGTCATTTTCAATGTGAAAAGCACAACCATCCACATATACCGTTGGCAAATCCGTGCATGTTTTTGTGTGGTGATTGTTCAAATTCCTGCCAATTAGGTTCCACTTCCATTTCATTTGATATTTGTTCAGCTGCGCAGTCATGTAAGTCAGCTAACCCTTGAGCAATTGGGCTCTTTTTATTTTGTCCATATCTCACTTCTACAGGAAAACCTTGTAATGCCAGCGTCCATGAAGTGATTCTGGACTGCGCTAGATTACCTAACCTAATTCTTTTACTCTCTAAAAACTGCAAAGGTTGATGATTTGTTTCAATAATCACCTTTTCTCCCTGAACAATGGGGCGGAAATGTTGTAGCGCCCACACAGTGGTTAATAGGGCATTAAATTTCATTTCAACTTGGGAAAATGCCTTACTTGCATAGGCAATTGTTTTGTGATTCAAATCATGTTTTTGTGATAACACTGCTGACATACAATGTTCAGAAAAACCTATTTCTATAAAGAAATCCCTACCTTTTATGGGATATGCTAAACATGGTGCCATGGTGCCTTTACCAGACATTCCTTCAGTTTAGCCACTGCCTCAGACTGCTCTTTTTCCCATTTCCAGGGAGTATTCAGTTTAAGCAGTTTAGTCAATGGTTGAGTGATTTCAGCATAATTTTCAATGAATTTTCTGTTATACCCTGTCATTCCTTACAAACTTTTTACTCCTTTCACATTCTTAGGATCTTTTAATCTTTGTATGGCCTCTATCTTCTTCTTTTGTGGATTTAGCCCATGTTCAGTCACTTCATGGCCTAGAAAGTTCACTTTTTTCTTGCACCATTGTGCTTTTTGCAAAGATACTTTGGCGCCTGCTTTCTGCAATTGGCCAAGCACGTCTTATTTCATCAAAATGGCTTTTCAGGCCTTCATTTTTTATCAAGAAATCATCCACGTAAACTATGGTTCCTATTTCCGCTGCATCAGGCATGGCCTTTCTCAAAAATACGCCAAATTCACTCCCACTATTGATGTACCCGAATGGCGTTCTAAGCCAGGCGTATTGAGTCCTGTCAAATGTAAAGGAAAATAAATTCTGTATCTCCTCTGCCAATGGCACGCACCAATATCCAGAGGTGAGATCTAACGTGGTAAACACTTTTGAACCATGTACCTGAGCTAAGCCCTGATCAATGAATGGCAATGGCCATCTGGACACTGGTACTCTTTTATTTAACTCTCTCAAGTCTGCACATAGCCGCCATTGACCATTTGGCTTTAACACACCTAAAATAGGTGTATTGGATGTGCTATGAATGGGCCTGATGATTCCTCGTGATTCCAAATTTTTAATAATCTCTGCCAATGATTCTAAACATGCCAGCGGTAGTCTATACTGGCGTACAAACACTGGACTTCTGCTACACCCTTCTGGTAGTGTGGCCACATGTAAATCAGTTAATCCATAATCATAAGCATCTTTTGCAAATACATCCTTAAACTCCATAAATATCTCCCACAGATTGTTTCTATCCTCATTGCTGTCACACGCATCTGCTAAGGAGATCTGCTCTTCTACCATTTTGGAAAATTCGGGAAAATCTTCTGGTATGGGAATCTGGGCGCTTTCCTCTAACTGTGTGGCTGTGTCTTTTTGTAAAGCTGCCACTTTTAAATATTTTGGCATATCAGCTTCCACTTCAATGGGCTGATTTTCTGTTTCATTTTCATTTAAATTAAATATTATGCAATCCTCTTGATGGCAGCACACTGTCTCATTTGAATCATAAGGATACACAGAATTAATTTTAAATATTCCTTTGGGCTGAGAGTCCAGGTGTTCTGGCAACTCACCCTTGGCATCTACATACTTTTTAGGGATATTTCCAATCACCATGTTATTTAAATCTGCCGTATAATGTGATATTTGTATGGCCATTCCTAATGGGGAGTTTTCCTCTAAATGAATATCCTGACAACCTTTATTATTTACCATAATTTTTACAGATCCTTCACCAATATCTACCAATGGAGTGTATTCATAATCCAGGCCTTTCTGTTTTACGGATTCATTCAGGCATACAAATGCATCAGAATCTTTCATCTGCTGTCCATTTTTGCATTTCAGTGTTATTGCAAACTGTTTTGTAAATGCAGGAATAATAGTATCTTTCCTCATTTGTAATTCGATTGCATAAGGAACCAGTTGTGCACAATGATAAGCCCTTCTTTTGTCTTCAAAATCAGGTGCCGGGCCACCTAGGCGTGACCATATTTTTTGATTAAGGAAATCTAACACCATACACATTCTGTGCATGATGTCATTGCCCATGTAAAATTCATTTTGTGCTCCACTCACTATCCATACATTATGGTAAATTGTTTTCTGCCCAATGCTAATTTTAAGCATGCATCTGCCTGCAATTCGGTTTTCAAAGTCTGGACTGTCCAACCCAGAAACATATTGGTTTTTAATCCTAAATTTCGGGATTTCCTCCCTCTCCTTTATTTTTTGCAACAATTTCTCATTAATGAAGCTCCTCTCCTGTTCAAGCGCTAAAGTGGCTTTTATTGTTTTAAAACAGTCATTTATACCAACATGAACCCACGGTTGCTCATCTTCCATGTGTATTTCAGGAAGAGTGTCAATGTGTTTTTCTGAATCTGTTTTAGAAGCAATATTCTGTTTGATTGTTTTCTCTTTTAAATAAAAACGTAATGTGTGCTCATCTATGGCAGTCTGCCAATTTTTCCTTGGGTCCAAGTAGATTTGTACAGGTAGTCCTTCATTGTCGCTCTGCATTTTGTCTTGACACATTAATATAACAGTGACACTAGGTATGCAACTATTCTGGAGATATACCTCCACAGCATCATTTGTTTTGGCAACGGTGTGACATTCATTTATGTTGCTATTTTGTGATTTTAGTTTCTTAGGTCTCGATGGTTTTTTGGTTAAGGACCATAGCACTCCATTCACCCCATCTATGAGAGGAGACAATCTTTTCAGGCAATCTGTCCCCATCAAAAATGGAATTTCACAAATAGATGTGATCAATACCTCTTTTTTCATTCTGTGCTTTCCTATTTTTATGTCAACCTCAGTTACACCTATGATGGGCACCTCCTCCCCATTAAAGTTATGCACTGGACCTTGATTTTCCTTCACTGTGATCTGACTCTGTGGGGGTCTCCCTTCATTGATACTCTTTACCAGCTCTTTGGACATAATTGTGGCCTGTGCGCCAGTGTCAATCATAGCAAAGGTGTGGCATTTTTCTTCTACAGTGATGGGTGCATAATATCTGTCCTCAACTTCCTCTAATACACATAAGAAGTGTGAATTCTTACTGATTTCAGGGCTCACCTTTCTCAGGCCTTTTTCACTTTTGGCTAAGCACATTGGTAAATGGAAAGACATATTTCCCTCCTTTTTACCCATTTCTGCACGAGAGACTTTATTCATTTCTCCATGATCAGAGGTTTTTTGGAGTGTGGCCACTGTTCGCCCATCTATCTGGGTAACATGAGAGACCACATTACAACCTTCCAACTGAACATGTGTAACAACATCATTCAGCAATTTGTCATTGTTTAATTCTGTGCATTTGTGATCATTTAGTGTGATACCAGCCCTTTCAGCCTCTTCAAAAATAAGTGGCTCAATGAATTCTTCAGGTGATCGACCCGTACCCTCCTTTTGAGTATTTCCTTTATCTACCTGTGTTTGGTCATTGCTTTGCTTGCCCAGGGAAGGAGCTATAGCATCCCCACTTACTCCCTGTTCACTGGTATTCCTCTTGCATGAGTCATTTTTCTTAAATCTGTCTCTTTGTTCTTTTGGAATTCCAGGTGTTTCTTTTTTATTTGCACAAATCTTCAATGTTTGATTTAATTCTAGGTTAAACCGTACCTCTTTTTTAGAAGTATTTGCATTTTCTGTTGCATGTTCATTTATTGGTGCTTTCACATTTAAATCATTAGGCATCTCAGAGTCATTATGCAAAATTACATCAGGTCAATCTGTCTTTTTGGCACTGCAGGTGTCATAAGTACTTAGTCACTTCTCAGAAGCCCCCCGGTCATTGCTAGGGCCATCAGCCCCCTCTTTAGATGGTTGTTTTTGTGCTGTATAGAGCTTTCCTATTTGCTCAGCTAACATTTTCACTTGGGCCTCAAGGCACTGGAACCTTTCCATCTCTCTAGAATCCTCTTTTTGTGGCCTAGGTCGATATTGGTTGTTTTCCCCCTGATTGGATCTATTCTGATACCTCTCAGGCGATTGATGTCTGTTGGCATGGTTTCTGAACTCTTGATTCATTTGTGGAGGGGAGCGTGGTGCACCCATCCTTTGATTATAGTCCCCTGGTGGGGAATCATTGTACTGACGTGGATTGTAGTTCATGTTTTGCCTCATGTCCTGTCTCTCAGATTGTGGGTACTGGCCCCTATGTTGATTTCCATTATCAGTAAATCGATCCACATATCGGGGTCTATCCTGATTACCATATATCATGGTGTTGGGATCAAATCTGCTCTGTGTCCCCAATGACTGATAGGGACCATCATTTCTTTGATCTTGATTTTGTCTCTGGTTATTGTTCATACCTGCCATATCAGGCCGATATCCTACCCGGGGTCTGTCCCCTAAATACCTAGGGCTGATGTAGCTCTCCCTATTACTAGGATCATGTGATTGGAACATTGGTACAGGAAAGGGTGATCTTTGTTGATTACCCCTTTGTTCAGGTGTCACATTATTTTTACCTTGGCTTTGAGCAGACTCAAGGGACATTTTGGCTGACCTGATTTCCATTACTGTGGCTGAGGGTTCTTTAGATTTAGGTCTAGTATCTTTCATTTTATCACTTTCTCTACCCTGACAATAGAGTACCTCATATAGTTTTGTGCTTTGATGTACAATCCTTTCAAGGGACTTGTCACGGTCAAATTCACGGACCAATTGGGATATGATGTCTTTCTGTAGCCCATAGAAGTATGCAGTTTTAAACTCATTGGAATTTGGGTCAAAAGATACATCAAAGCAAGAAAATGCTCTTTTTAAGTCTTGTAAAAATTGGCGAGGGGATGTATTAGGCCCAGCAGTGATTGTGTAAGCGACTTTCTTTGCCTCCTGCAATGACTGAAAAAGAGAAAATTCATATTCTGCTGTTCATTTAATCCCCTTATGATGCTGGCCGTCGGGGCATCTAAAGTTAAATGAAAATATTGTCTGTACTGTTCCTTAGGTATCTGGAGTGCTTTAAAAATGTCATGCACCGCTTCTAAGTGATCCTCAATGCAGCATTCACCTCCCTTTTTAAATGGTTTGATCAGGGCTTTAATAGATTTCATTATTTTTATGGGGCTACTTGTTGCAATGCATGGAATTGCACTATTTTGTGATTCAATCCTGTTTTCAGGTGTATGAGATTGGTGGCTGCCCCCAATGGGAGTATCAAATCCCCCAAGGGCGCTGCAACCAAGTTCAGTCACCGGCCCAGTCACAGCAAAATACAAGCTACCAAACAAGCCCTGCCCAATACTCATATCCCTGTCCCACCACCAGCCCAAGACCCTCCCCAACCCTTCTCTTTCAAATCCATACAGGAAAAGGACATCATTAACATAATGAAGAACATCAACGCATCCAACTGTAAAGGTGATGCCTGCCCAGCCACTCTCATCAAGGACTGCACTGAAGCACTTGCTCCCTTCCTGACAGCATTTGTTAATGCCTCCTTCGCAACAGGGAAAGTCCCCACCTCCCTCAAGGAAGCATGGGTCCGCCCCCTCCTAAAAAAACCTACTCTCGATCCCACCTCCCCCAACAACTATAGACCCATCACCACTGTCCCTTTCCTCCTCAAAATACTCGACAAAGCAGCCTATCTGCAGGTTCAGCACTACATCGAAGAAAACAAACTCCTGGGACTCCGCCAATCTGGCTTCCGCCCTAGACATGGGACTGAAACCGCCCTACTTGACCTGAAAAACCAAATGGACGATGCCAGAGACATGGGCAAATCAGCTCTTCTCCTACTCCTTGACTTGTCTGCAGCGTTCGATCTCGTAGATCATGACGTCCTTTGCCATCATCTCTCCTTCACTGCCAAGTTCTCCCCTGACGCCACGGCATGGATCAAATCCTTCCTACAGGACAGAACCATGCAAGTATTCTCCAACCTAGCCTCTGCCTCACCCACTACCATACTCTTTGGCGTGCCCCAAGGCTCATGCCTCTCCCCCACACTCTAAAACATCTTCACACGACCCCTCTTCCTCATCCTCGACGCTATGGGTATATCCTACACTAATTACGCGGACGATACCCAGATCCTCCTTACCCTCACAGGCAACTACGACACCGACTCCATGACCCTTAACAACCTCTACGACACCATCCAAGCCTGGATGGCAGACAATGGACTATGCCTCAACTCTGACAAGACAGAACTCCTACTGGTAGGTTCCCCCGAAACGATAAAAAAACTTGACTCCCAATTCAGTCACTTCACCATCGACACCATCAAAATACCTGTTTCAGACTCAGTCAAAACTCTTGGAGTCTATCTAGACTCTAACCTCTCCATGGACAGACAAGTCAACGCCATTGCCTCCTCAGCCGCATATCATGCTAAACTGATCAACGCAGTCAGGCCTTTCCTCTCCAAAGAGAACTGCACAAACATAGCCAGAGCCATCACCGGCTCCAGGCTAGACTACTGCAACATACTCTTCCTAGGAACCTCAAAAAAAAACTTGGAGAGGCTACAAGTCATCCAGAATAGTGCTCTCCGAGCAGCCCAAGGTATTGCCAAAAGGGACCACATCTCGGAAGCCAGAAAACTAGCCCACTGGCTCCCAATAAAGGAAAGAATAATCTTCAAAGCGCTCACACTGACACACAAATGCATCCATCACACTGCCCCCGATTACCTCTCACAAAGAATCCACTCCGTCGCCTCTACAAGACCAACAAGATCACCCTACACTAACATGCTCTCTGTGCCATTAGTAAAAAGATCCAGAGCAGGTGGATCCAGCTTCCCCTATCTCGCACCCACTCACTGGAATGCCCTACCTCCCACCATCCGCGGTGAGCCCTCCCTCCTAGCCTTCCGCAAAGCGCTGAAAACCACTCTCTTCTCATAAGGTCCCTCGCAGCTGCATAATACCAACCATATGACCCATTGCCTAAGTTGTATTGACCAACCGCATAAGCTGTAATGATAACCTTGCTTGTTCCTATCTGTATTATGCCTCTTACTGATACCATGCCTGTAACTAAGCTCATGCAAGTAACAGCGCCTCAATGCCCCTGGGCTGCCTGCGCGCTATACAAATTTAAATAAATAAATAATAAAAAAAATAAAAAATAAATAAATAAATAAATAAACTGGAGCACTAGCTCTTTGGGCAGAACTAGAATTCACCTCCACTCCATTGAATGTGGTACCCTGCCGCCTCTCCTGGGACCTGGGAATGCACATTTGCTGTTCTAAGTCCTTACACTTTTTAAGGAGTCTGTTTGCTTCAATTTGCAAATAGTTGCTTTCATCACTCATCTTATTAATCACCTCCTGCATGTCGCACATTTGCATTTGGCATTCATTGAACTCTTTATTTCTCTTGTCTCTTTCTTGAGTCATTTTAATCATTTCTTGTTCTGCACTCTGGAGATCACATTCTTTTTCACAATGTTCTTTTTGTAAAATCTGCATTTCTGAAACAACCTCATCTTTATCCTGTCTAATGTGGTCCAGTAAGGCTTTTAAGTGTACCAATTCTTGCTCACTATCCTCAAATTGTTTCTTGCTTTTGGATAACTGAGCATCAAAGTCTCTGCATTTTAATTGCATGTCTTTTTGGCATACATCCAATTTTGCTCTTAACATTTCCTGATTTTTACTTGCCCCATCTAATTCAGTCTTTAACCTGTTAATTAGCTGGGTATCATTTTCCTGCATTTGCAGGGACCTATTCAAAATAAACCATATTTTGCTGCATAGCCGTATTAACCAGTCTTTCTCTGCACTTTTATCGGCTGTATTCAATAATCTTGTAAGGCAGACCTGAATTATGCTGCCTTCTGCAAAAATATTGTCTAGTTTTTCTTTCTGCACCTCACCCTGAATGCGGTCACGCCATTCTAAGGTACTGTTCGACGACCACGTCCCATGTGCAAACAACTTTGCCTCTAAATATTGCACTAGGTCTGAAAATGTGGTTTCCCTTTGTGACATTCTGAAACTCGTTTTTAGTAACACACTGCTATTATGAAATGGGTTCCCCTTTAATGTACCGATGGCAGTGTGAGACACACTTGCCATGCCCAGTAGGTGCTCTGTGATCACTTTCCCGGCCTGCAACGCACCATAAATATGTTGGGTATTTTGTGGCGATTTGGGGCCTGACAGTATTTTCTTACCGCCGAAAAAAAATTTAGCGACAATCACTCCTTGTATTCAGATTGGGCCATGTACAACAATAATACAGTGGACATGCATTATTTCAGCACACAGACATGCGTGGTTGGTATGCGTGGTTGGTATGCGTGATTGGTGGTATTTTGGTGAGCATAATTCCTTTGTTTTATTTGTGGCCCCAATATCCAGAACACCTTATTTTTGTTTAGATTTTTCGTGTAATCACTAGAGAGTCCTCAGGCTTGCATTTCAGGAACACCACATTTTCATTTTTAGTGTGCCACCATGGGCAATTTCTCTCTGTCTTATCTACGGCAGCGAGCTATCATGTGGTATTTTTCACTATCTTATATACGGTAGTGAACTATGTCCCGGGCCTCCCTTTGTGCCGACTCATAGACCTCCGGCAGACTACAACACACACAGTTAGTTATAATTGCTCATACGGAATGACATTGTGCACACAGCTGCAGCCGAATCTTATGTTTAGCTACCTTGAAAATGACAATTGCACTGTCTAAACATCTCCCCACATCATCAGCACTGTATTGGTAAATATAAAACACACCACCCGTCTGCTTTCAGATATTTTTGTGTATTATAAAAGTTGCATTTAAAAACAATCTCACTCTTTACAGAAATAAATGAAATAGCACAGTAACAGCATTATCTGTGATACACTGAAAAGAGAGTGGTGGAGACAATAACTCAATTTGCAAAATTAAACACGTGAGTAAAGCACAGGAATCTCCTTTCCTACACTGACTGAATATTCTCGCACACACTCAGCCCCCACACCTCAGCGAGATAATTACCAGGCTTATTCAGCATGTAACTTCTTTGGCTGTTCGCCTTCTGGAAGGGTTAACCCAGCAACGACAAGCATCTGCTGTCACTCGAACTGGGACTTGTTGACTGGAAAAGCCAGTCTCTGCAACCAAGTTAAATCTGCTTTAGGAATCAGGCATCCCCAGCTGTCAACCCCGTCCTTCCTCGAGCTGTGTCAAGATGTCTCTGCCTTCTGCCCCCCAGATTCTGCAGCAAAGCACTAGTCACAGCCTCTAACATGATGCTTGATGTGACGTGCTCCAATCAGAATCAATCATGTTCTATCCTCCTACTTTTAACAATGGTTTTTCTTGTACAGTTGCAACTGTAACAAGATGATTTCCTGCTTATTCGAAGTCTTTGCTTCCTGCAGTTACTGGGGACAGAGCACAGGAAGGCAAAGAAAAAAAAAAACTTGAATGTGTGTTTAAAACTGATTTTCAAAGTCTGCCTCTTTTTGCAGTGAAGACACATTCTTTTATTAATGAGTTATAATTATTAGTCTTGTTAGTGAGATTAGTTTGTTAATTACCAAATGTGTCTCTTGCAAAATAGGCATTTCAGGTGAGAAATGGTGTGCATTTTGAAGGTACAGATGTGTGCTTTTAACTGTGAAAAATGTATTTGCATTTTATATGTAAAAATCGTTTTTGACTGAATAACCTGCCCTTACTTATATGTCCATGTTACACTGGCAACACATAGCTTGAAACAACTGCATCATAGCAATGCACCAAACCCATGCAGTGGCGCCGCATAAAAATGCTCAATAACACATGTCTTGCTGTACCACATTATAGCAATGCACCAAACCCATGCAGTGGTGCTGCACTTCAAAAAAAAAACATGCTATACATTGATCCTGTGCAGTGGTGCTGTACTCTGTGCTCCCAAAACACGCTAAACACTCCTACAATCCTAAAGTCCTGGATGTGCATGGTAGGGCAGTGGGGTGGCCCACTACCCTAACATATCTTTCTATGGTTTCTTGATACCCTGCCCGCTTTTCCTCAATGTGTACCCCACCCTTCCAATTCACAATCTCTCTCAATTAGAGCTGGCAGCTCTTCTTGAACCTGTCTCCCAGCTTCCATCTCATGTGCCAACTGTATCCCTTTACTCCAGTTATTTCAAGCCTCATAACCACCTCACATCACTGTATCCTCCTGTCCTTACTCTATTCTTGGCCTTCTTCACCTTTCTGGAAACCTTACCTTTCCCATTCTCAAATCTGTAAATGCTAACAAGTCCTCCCCGCTTTTTCACCCCTTTTAGACACCTTTCGCTTTGTAATCAATGTTCTGCAAATCCTTCCTATCTCTACCACCATCTTCCCCACTCTGGGCAACACCTATCTTCTCAGTGCCCCTATCCAACTTGAAAATGTATTTTGCACATCCTTTACCCCTCGCCACATTAATGTTCTCTGGCTCACTACTGTCCCTCACACCTTCAACCCTTTGCACACATAGGGCCTTATTACACGGATGGCGGTAAGGGTTAACGGTCACCGTTAATGGAAACGGTGACCGTTAACTCTTACCGCCGTACTACGAGGTCCCTTTGCGGGTTGGGGAATTTAACGCCTGCTTTTTGCAGGCGTTAAATCCCAACCCGCAAAGGGACCTTGGTGCTAATTACGGCAAATTTGCGGTACCATAATTAGCACCTTCCCCATTCCCATTATGCCCTATGGGGCAAAAATGGGAATGGGGAAGGGCAGTGGTGGAAGGGGGAATTACCGCCCCACCAACCTTGGAGTAGGGCGGTAATTCCCCTTTCCGCCAAGGCGGTGCCGGTAATTTACCGGCATGGACCAAGGTGCTAATATCACCTTGGTCCACCGCCTACCGTGTAATGAGGCCCATAGCCTCTCTTCAATGATCTCCACTAGCTCACTACTGGCTCATGCACCTGGTTCATTCCTCTGGGCACCATCACTCTCCTCAATGATCAATCCTATCTTGCACCATCTTCACCCCTGTTGGCACCACCCTCTCCCAGGTCACCTTTAATATCCTTGGCCAAAAGTCTCTCACTACTTACCAGCAGCCCCGGTACTCCTTGTCTTTTTAGTTTTGGTGTGTGTATATCCTCCAGCACATAGGATCCAGTGTGGGCCAGCCTTCAGGCCTTTTTCCCAGCCTCCTGTGTTCTGATCCTCTCACAGTTCAATCTCCAGTCTCCATCTCCTACTTCAACCTCTTCCAATCCTGGTGTGTGCTTTTGGACTTGGTGTGTGGTAGATGGGATGTGGATTAATGTCAAGCTCTGCCCATGAAGATGGCTTGAAGCATGGACATGGGACTTGAGATTAATGTGTCCCTCCCCGCGGCCATCCTCTTTCTGTATGCTTCATCCTGACCCTGCCTTGCAGCCACTCTATTGGTTAGGGGAGCTCAGGTGCGCTATAATGGTACAGGGAACTCTGTCATTTCTCTACTCTTTGCTGGGTCAGAGAACAGAGGGGTTTGGGGCACCCACGGGGCCATTCAGGATATAGGGATCCGGGGCAAGGGCAAGGTGTGGAAGGAGTAGTACAATCTAATTTGAACCACAGAACAGCCATGTTGGGACATAAGCCGAAGGTAAGTAAACCACTTGCACTCACACGCCCTGTGTTTGGGGCAGACATGAATTTCTCAAGTGCTCTGCCACCGAAGTGTGCTGGAAAAATGTTGCAAGCTGGCTGTTCCAAGGAGACTGTAGTAGCTGGGAAATGGGTCCAGAAAAAACTCTGAAGGTCAGCGAGCCATGCACTTGTGTACTCTCTGGGAAATTGAGGGATTCATTTAATAAATTTAGGCAAATTGGAGTAAAATCATGGTTGGGTAAGTAGTTTCAAAACGGCCTTGGCAGATGGGCCTTGGCAGAGGGCTGTTGGGCGAGAGGGTGACACAGGAGGGGACCAATCAGGTAGAGTGTTTCATTGTCCCTAGGGTGAAACTGTGTTTTGTGTCCTTGCCGGTGTCCACAGGGCACCTCCTTGGTTGGATGTTGTGTGGTTGTCTCCATATTGCCAAGCTCAGGTTGTCTTATGTGTTTCATGAGAACTGGACACTGGCAGAATAATAAATTTCCAGTGGCCAGTTCAATTACATAATGTAATGAACATTATTTTGGGACGGTGTGGGGAGGGTCATGACATCACGTAGAATGGAGGTGGACAGCTTGGGTGAGTGTGATCTGGCCTAGTTATGACTAAGTAATGTATGTTCAGCTATAGGGGACTGACATAGTCCCACCAATACGTTTTTTACTAACTGCTACAATTTCTGTTATGCTAATTATGTGAGAAATGGATACAAAGTTTGCCCGCAGTAGGTGGCACTGACAGCACCCTTCATTCAGTTCTGTTCCACTGTGCTGTTTGAATTATGTTCTCCCAGCTGACTCTGGGCCTGTAATAAACTATGTTACTTCCTGCTTGGTGTAGCTCATTTTGGATTACTTTGTTGTTACAGACGTTACTTTCTTTTGGACGACCCCCGCTCCTGAATTCTCTTAGAGAGTCATGAGAAGCTCTTTTGGATACAGTGTAGCCATCTTTAGTGTAAGTGTGAGTAGCAGTATTTCAGTTTTCATTGACCTTACAGCAGACAAAGCATGTAGTAAAGTTATGGAAGTTTTGCAGAAGTAGGACAACTATGCTTCTCAGTTTTTCACACACGCAAACACCTAAGAGGTTAAGATAAGCTTCCTTAATAGCTTAGGTCACAATAGGCCTCATTTGAATAATATTTATCTAAATATATTAGGTACAGAATTGGACACAGTACAGCAGATTGCACAAATAGTGCATATCAACATTGGCAATACAAGTGAATGTTTCCTTCATCAACAGCTTGTTATGGAGTATAGTATTGTAAGGTTCCCTTGCACAGTAGAAGTAACTGTTGCTCTTAACATTAAGGCATTCTCTTAAGTGGAAATCAGTGCTGTGGCCTGCAGTGGTGTAAAGTAATTTTTCATCTTATCCGATTTTGTAAGCATGAGCCACAGAATTGGAAACATTGGCCCCAGCAGTTAAAACTGCACATACAAAGAACTTAGATATGGCCTCAGTAATGGGATCTTCTTTTATCTAAAAGAGTCACAGAATGGATGTCCAATTGTGAATTGCCGCCAGAAGAATAGGCACACTATGGGCCTCAGCAGGGCAATCTCAGTCCACATATAACAAATGTAGTATGGAGTTGGTTATGCCTGCTGTCCTTATGGAGAATATGCACAGTACTTTAAGATATTCCCACAAATAGAAAACAATCTGTGGTGCACACTGATGTAAGGTAACCTTACGTCAAGACACACTTTGTAAGCATAAGCTATTTAAATGAAAGCGTGTATGATATAGAATAGATTGAATGACCAATGTATGCTTCTGAGAAATAGAAGGGTTTCAGAAACGCCCTTAACAGTGCTACAAGTGCCCTTCTGGTATGGAGTGAAGAAGGGGTTGAAAATATTTTGGTGGAAATCTTGTGAGTTTGGTGTGGTAGCAGAGCAAGATTTTCTATCATACAGAGAACAGGGAGATTATGTTTAGCAGTGCTAGAACTTACATTAACATAACAGCCAGATAAAACATGTTGCACAGTAAGATAAGCCGTGGAATTCACCATACCTTTAATAGTCAAAGATTGGGCCTTCACAGTGCCTGCTCCGGTCGCATAGTTTTGGCATAGCAGGAACCTTTGCAGTGCATGTTTGACTCGCATAGAACATACATAGTTCTGTAAGCAGTGGCTCTGCAAGCTGTTACCTTCTCAATTAATGACAATTGTCACAAAAGCAACAATATGTAAAACGTGACACATTCATTTCTGTCAACATGTCAATGTGAAGCGCTGTGAAGAAAAAAAAACGTCTTAAGTCATCAAACTATATAGATACATGTGGCACATCGTTTTTGGAAAATATATATTTGGTGACTTAGTATCATTACACATTCCTTGAGCTTCCAATGAGCACCTGACACGTTCAAAACTGAGAACAAAATGCAGAGGGTGCCATAGCAGCTTTTAATGATGAACGCAAAACAGTACAGATCGTTTGTTTTCAGGATGCACAGGAAGGCTTTGCAAATACTTCCCTGGATTCTAAAATAGGAAAGGGGAAATGAGTGATATGGATTTTGTATCAGCTCGATACTGGCCCAAAGTCTTATTAGTGGCACATAACAAAAGCATGTACTGCAGATCTGACACAATGTATCATTCTAAAGTGTTAGGAGTGCTGATGTTCAGACCTGTCTATAAATTAAGTTCAGGGGGATGTACACTGCTACAAATTAAGCACTGGATAAACTAATTGATTGGTAATGTTTATATATTTACACAGGTTAATGGTTTTTGATTGCTACAATGATGTTTGTACATTCTGTTTATCCTTTCACTCGTCCTAATTATTTTTGTGTGTATGTTCACTCACTGAATATATTCATATTGTCTTATTCTCACACACCTATCTTGTGTCCATGTACCATACATGCATCAGTCTACCATTGTATGTTGCATCTGCACCCATTTTATACGCATTGTTTGGTCTTCCTTCCTTCCATTTACCTAACAGTCACTGTTTGTGCCTGTATTCTGTATACATACACTCATGCTACTTACATCCTTTGTGTATTATCTTATGTACCGGCATCCTACTCCTTCCTTCACTACCCCGAAATACTGTACCTATGTCCACCCTGTTTATCAACACCCATTCATTCTACACACAATCTTTCTTCTTACATTCATTTTATCTCCACCTATGTTACTTCTATACTCAGTACCCTCATACACCCACCCGACTTCAATCCTCTGTAGTCCCAATAACTCTATCTTCACCGTATTTACTTTAATTCATCTTACTTCCACATGTATCCCTATGGTCTCTATTTCAACCCACTTTAGCTACATCGTCTTTGCTTCCATCCACTTATCCATTCTGCCTCATTCATCTGTTCTCTATCGACACTCTTTACTTCATTTTTTTTTCCTTGTATCTAGTTACTCTAACAGCAACCTCTATGCCCCTATGTATACATCCTATCCACACACTCTGTAGCTCTATTCATTTACCATGTTTTAATTTTATATATACCCACCCACCCTACTTCCACTGTTGTTATCCTCAGCATGCATCCTATTTGAGTTTGTCTTACTTTCAGTGCCCTACTCCTATACTTTTTAATCCCACTCAATCTATCACCATCTTCTCTACTTATACACATACATGCTATCACAGCCATATTTTTCCTTACCCACCTACACTACACCATTCTTGTTATTCCTACCTACTAAACCCTTAAATTCTTTACAGCCATGCACAAATTGTAGTTCCATCATGTTTATTTCTATGAACTCATGCTATCTTCATTCTTTCTACTGTTGTGTAAATTAATCTTCATTTTGTATTTTTTATTTTAGAAGACTTGGTATGTATCAAGTAATTCTATTTTATTCTTTACATCATTGCTGAATTATGCCTCCTAAGTGGCGTGAAGAACGTGCCAGGAGGAAGAATTGTTTGCAGGGAAGTAATATTATTAAATGTAGAATTGTTAATAGTCAGGTTTCAAGCTCTGTATATATTGATTTTAATGCCAATACACCCATGCCTGTTAGTGATAATAGTTTTGAAAACGTCAAAATTCAGATAGGAGATAAGCCAACTGACAAAATCAATGAAACCCAGCATATTTCAAGTGAAAGTGACAACGTGAAAAAATGCATCAATACCGTTAGTAGTTAGTAAAAAACATAAGATTTTTTCAAGAAAACCAACAAAATGTCCTTCAATTTGTAAATAGAGGAATACAGATATATAGTAAACAATATTCCACTCTCAAGTCTTTATAAATCTTTGGAGAACTCTGAAATCAAAATGTAGATATGTTGTGAATTATTTTTGGGAAATGAAAAAAGTAGAAGGAATAATTAGTAAAAGCAATTCATATGAAAATAAAATGGTTCTTGTTTTGTTGAATAAACTTGAAAAGTTAATTAACACTTTTCTTGCAAAGGGTTAAAGAGATGTTTGCAAGTTTTGCTCAACAATTATATATTCAAAGAGAGATCAAGATTTTGGCAGAGAATAGATGACTGTGAAGGTCGTGAGAAAACTAGACTTTTGGGTCACTCTCTAGCTAGTCTTCATAAAAGGAGATGTCAGAGTCAGTTTCATCATATATGGATGTTTGTTGCACATCATATTAAAATGAGATACCTTCTGGTTAAGTTGTATCAGTGCAAAACACCATCGGCCCGATTCATGGAAATATCTGGAAAATAGGGACTTTGCACGCCAAACTCTGCACTAAATCCTGTTTGTCGATTCATGGAATTGACTGTGCAGTGCTGTTACATACTTTGCGGGTACTGTGCGCAGACTCGGCATGTCACAGTGAGAGGTGGAGTGCCTTGGGGGAGACAGCACATGGAACATGGGCGTGGCTTGTGCAGAGTGCAGGGTAGAGGGCAGATCTTGGAAAATGAGGAAGAACAAGGGAAAATGTGGGCATTACGAAAGATGGGCCCCAGGAAATCCATCACATGCTGTGAGGAAGTCATAATGACAACAGTATAGACAAACACAAGTGATCACAGTTTAAGTGTGTTTATTTAAACTGTATGCAGGTTGGAAAAACAACTAGTCTAAACCTAAATCTAAGATAGGAGCAAATGAACCATCAAATGAAAAATAAGGCAGTCCTTGTGGTGAAGTGTTTGTAAATAAAATTTCAGGGTGAGGTAGTCTGGGGACTCCCTTCCCCGCGTTTTGTGCACTAGGTAATATGGGAGCTTAGAGCTTGGAGCACAGTACACACTCAAGCTTTCCCAGCACAGTTCCAGTGGCAGCAATCAGGACCATTGATGGCCAAGTCTTGTTCCTCTAGAAAGTCTCTTGCCTTCGAGGGCCTGATGTATTCACCAACAAATAAACACAAAGTTCTCTTTCACAGTTCACATTGGGTGACGGCTTCAGCCCTGCCGCCCCCTCTTCTGGGCGCTGACCCTTTCAAACAGTTCCTATCAATATCCAGACCTTTGGGACTGTGTGTTCTTGATCCAGATGGCCTGATAGGTTTAACAACAAAAATAACATAAAAGTGCTGCTTCACGTATTTTTATAGAGCTAGCTTTTCACCCCTGGATCTCCCTTTGCTGGGCTCAGACGCTCTATGACAAGAGGGACAGTTTACTTCTCCTGTCTTACGGTGTCTCTTGGTTTCTCCCTCGTTTGGCCTCAGAATCCAAACAACCAGCGGGACAGTGTAGTGCTCCTGTCTCCTATTTAGCGGGATACACTCTGTTTTGCTTTTCAATGTCTTCCTATTAGTTTTCTGTGAACCTCTCTTTCTTAGGTTCAATTGATCAGGGCGATAATGGCTCACCGCTTGGCCACCTTCTTTGGGCTCAGACCTCTCTCATTTTCCAAAGTCTTTTTGAATAATTCCGGTGACCATCCCTTGGCCACGTTGCCCTTATCAACACTCTATTTCTCGGGACTTGTAGACTTTGCCTCTTTCTCATTAGCAACCCTCTTCTGGGTTCACTCTTGCCAGTTTTATTTTTACCTTTTTTTCTCAGGATTCACTTCTCTGACTTTCACCATGCAGGATTCACTTCCCTGACTTTCACCATTCAGAATTAATTTCCCTTACTTTCTTATGTTTGTAGATCAAAGTCTTTCGATTGTATCAGGATTTTTCTAGACATCCAGTATGACCACTTTGTCCTCTTCTTGTGGCTCTCCTACAGCCTTTTGGTTTCTGTAGTTTCATTCACTCAAATGGGGATCGACCAGAGTCTCTCAGAGTGACACAGTTTCACAGTTCCTTGAGCTCAGTTAATCTTCCCACTTCGCAACTATCATTCACCAAAGCCCGGCTTTTATCGGCTCTCCCCTCGACTCACCGGCTGTGATGAAACGCTTGTCTTTCTTTGTTATTGGAGTCAATGCCGGTACCACAGTAGCAGGAGTTTTCTTCACTCCCGCTTATCAGCATTGACACCCTCCGTGAAATGTTGACATCTGCTGCAAGACACTTGTTCTATTGTCTGTGGTCTTAGGCTCTCTTTCACAAAGGTTCTGTAGGTCTGGGATGAAACAGGCAAGGTCACTTCTCTCCTCGCCACCATCTCACTTCCTGCTGCCTTTCTCCTTCTCTTGAATTGCCACGATTGGTTAGCCGTCTCATCATGCTGTCTGCCATGCTGGTCCTATGCTCTTTTGCTCCACCTTTTATCCCTGCAGAGAAAGGGAAGGACTGTCAGGTGTGTGCAATTTAAATCAATTGGTTGACTTTGTCTGACCCTTGTGTCAGGACATTTCAGGTAAACATTTGCATTACAAGTCTGTTGTAAACCAGTATTCATGTCAAAAAGGGGAGGGGTTGGAGTGTCGGTACGTCCTACGGGATAGGATGGAAAGAAGGTATTATAAGAACGGGGTTGTTAACACAACAGAGGGGATTGTGGGAATGGTAGTGTTCTGTCATAGTAGATTAGGTATTCAGAAAAAGACAATCAGAGGACAAGATTGATAGGGTTTGTGGGAAATACAGGAATAGCTTGGGCCATGAAGTAAACCAGGTGGATGGGAAGAAGAATGACTGGTAGTATTTGGGTAAAAATAATCAAGGGGACATAAATAAGAATGTCTGGGCAGGATGCAGGAAAACCAGGATTCTGGGAGTGACAGTTTTTGGTGGTAATAGGGTGTTGGTTTGGTGCGAAGGGATCATTCGATCTGGGCAGGAGGGAAAGTGGGGCAGATGTGTGATAGCCTATAAATATCTTAGGGTGTTTGCCCTCCTCTCCTTCTCCCTGGCTTGTGCCATACCGCGTCTCACCTGGGGTATTCCCCTGAGTATATCCCCAGGCTCCCCTACCCAGGTGATCCTCCCCCCACTTCTCCACCCCAGGAACTGGATCCAACAGCGAGTCCTGGCCATCTGAATAAGGGATTCCTGGGGTCTTACTGGGAGAATAACCTCAGGTTTCTCACATTGCCCACAATTGCGTGGAACTGTACGTTTCAAACTACTATACTATGAAAACAAAATAAGATCACAAAGACACAAAGATAGATATTTGAACGAAAACAGTTTATTATGCCCCCAGCACTCAGCTGCCACGCTGGCACTAGCATTAGCACTCAGAACAGCACTAGCAAATGAGAAATCCATAACCTATAGCAGTGAGAGCTGCAGATCACCCTAACCCGCTCTCTCGCTTCCCTACTGAACAGAAATCCACTGTTATATATAGTAGCATTCGACATACATTACATGCGTAGAAGCATTCCATGGCAAACAGAATTTTGCCTATGTGCTTACATTTTGACATAGCTGTGTACTGGGCTGCAACTTATTCTAAGAAAGCAAGGCATATCCTGCAAACATTCTTCTCTAGTTTAAAACATCCTAACTCTGCAGAAGCAAAAACATTCAGTCAAGCTATCCCTTCAGTCCCACAGTCCCTGTGCTAAAGGATAGCTGACAATCTGCCAAGAGACACGTTGTTATAATAACATCTCTTCCCTGTGGTCAGCTGTGTGAACACATTTTCGCATTTCCCTTCGTACTCAGCAAAGCCTGATTCATAATGGATGAAAACAGACCACTATTAGCGCTTCGAAAACTAGAATGTGTGCTTTACAAAATAAGTATATCTACATTATATCTTTCTGCATGGCAATCAGCAAATGTTAATCTATGATAGCTCAGAACAAACTATATTGCTAAACAGAATTTACATTGATGCAAGAATGGATTAGCTCTTGCTTACTATAAAAATAAGCAGATAGACATGGGAATGACTGGGATTGTGAACAGAGCAGAGGGGATTGTGGGAACGGTAGTGTTCTGTCATAGTAGATTAGGTGTTCAGAAAATGAAAATCAGAGGGATGGGATTGGTAGGATTTGTTGGGCAAACAGGAATAGCTGGGGCCATGAAGTAAACCAGGTGGACGGGAAGAAAAATGACTGGGAGTATTTGGGTAAGAATAATCACGGGGACAAAGAGAAGAATGTCTGGGAATGTTCAGGCAGGACGCAGGAAAACTGGGATTCTGGGAGCAATAGTTTTGGTGGTAACGGGGTATTGGTTTGGTGCGGAGGGATCATTTGATCTGGGCAGGAGGGAACGATTGGAAGAAATCGGGGCATATGTGTGATAGCCTATGACGATCTTAGGGTCTTCTCCCTCCTCTCCTTCTCCCTAGCTTGTGCCATACCGTGTTTCACTTGGGGTATTCCCCTGAGTATAGCCCCAGGCTCCCCTAACCAGGTGATTCTCCCCCACTTCTCCACCACCAGAAACTGGATCCAACAGCGATGATCTTCTCCTGGCCATCTGAATAAGGGATTCCTGGGTTCTTACTGGAAGAATACCCTCAGGTTACTCACAATACCCACAATTGTGTGGATCCATACGCATTAATGGATCCAAGCATGCAACCTCTCGGTGTGGAAATGGCTCTGAAAATCCCTCATACTATCCGCCACCTGACGGCAGGCATACAGACACTTGCACATAGCACAGCATAGAGGTGAAATCAGGTGTTGGATTTAGGGATGCGTGTTCGGAGTGTAGCAATGTGCAGGAATGGCTTACAGGGATTTGCACGCAGATTTTAAACGTTTCCCTGAGTTTTGATTAATCATGTGCATTTTATTGGGATGCCGGTGACATTTACAGGCGACTCTGCACAAGGACTCCAAGGTGCATGCCTGTTTGCAGGGAACCAGACGCACGGTTTTAAGGGTGCAAGTATTTGCACCCGGGGCAGCATGCCAAGGTAGCTGTTCTGGCTGTTTTTGCTTCTCATGGGGGCATGTCGGGGGCATTCCGGCTGCAACTTGCCTATACAGTTACTTTGCATAAACAATTCCATGAATACGTGGAGCGAGAGGAATGACTTCTGCGCAGATACTCGCATAGAGTTGTTCTCGGCACATGGGCTTTGCGGGAACACTGCACACTTTCTATGAATCAGACCATATGTATTTCCCTTGCACATTTAATTCAAAATGCCTCATTACGATGTTGGCAGTCCACAAATAAAGGTGCTGGAAGCAAAGTACTGGCACCCTTTCTGGACCACCAAACTATAAGTATGGTGGTAGGGGCACAGAACTACCGGTAGCCCTGATATTCCGGGAGTTCAGCACCCTACTTACTGGCATGTTTTTCACTGAATCACCGGCACTGTTAGCAATGGTGCTGGTGCTCCAGGTTTTCCATTCCCAAGGAATCCGGTGGATCTCCATGGGAATGGTAAATAACCGCACCACCACTGACAGTGATATCCCGGTAGCACTGGGATGTCAGGCAGTGGTAACAGTGTTACAGTGTTGCTGGTAACCCGCTGCCTAATGAGGGGTTTTAATGGGAACCTCGCAATGAGGGCCAAACACTAATGGTGGAACTGTAAAAAGTTTACTTTATACACTTCAAATGATAAACACAATGCATTTAAAAGACTATGGGCCTCATAAGCTCACCGGCTCCCTTGTTTCTGGACCGGAAAACTAGGTGTGCTGCTGTGCCTGACAAGGTCTGACCCTGCCGGGCGCAGAGGTCATAGTAGGCAAACCCTTCATGGAAGCACTGGCCCCATTAGCAACAGTGCCAGTGCTTCTATGTCCCCACTCCCATAATGGCGACTTACAATTTGCCGGCGCCTGACTTCCTGGGCCACCAGACTTGTAATGAGCTGGTGGCACCGGGAAGTCAGGTCCCGGGAAATTATTACAGGTCCAGCGGCAACCTGCTGGTAGCACCGGCAGGGATACCGCTGGACCAGTAATGAGCGCTCTATGGGCCTCATTTTAAGTTTGCCTGTCCAGAAACAAGGGTGCTGTTAAGCTCACCGGCACCATTGTTTCCTCACTGGCAAACTACATGTTTGACTGCCACTGCCGCTGTGCCCAACAGGTCTGACCGTGCTGGGTGCAGCAGTCATAGTAGGCAAACCCTTCATGGAAGCACTGGAACCGTTAGCAACGGTGCCAATGCTTCCGTGTCCCCACTACCATAGAGTCCCTTAGGACTCTATGGGAATGGGGACTTACAATTTACTGGAGCCTGAATTCCCTAGTAATGAGCTGGTGGTACCAGGAAGTCAGCCGCCAGTAAAGTATTACAGGTCCGTCAGCAACCCACTGATAGCACCGGCAGAGTTACCGCCAGCCCCGTAAACAGGCCCTGTGTATACTTAGATGAAACACTTACAGGAAGTGGAAATGATAATCTTATGCTTTCAAAGGATCTGATTTTTCAACAGTATAAAAAAGTATTTATTTTATTTTATTTTTTATAGATTTTATTTGTTTTTGTACATGGAAAAACCTTTTGCTTTGTTTAACTTAATACAAAATGATTACATTATTAACAACTGGTGAAAAAAAGAATGATATAACATCTTCGTCAATCATAT